>NC_080478.1:18693120-18993120 GCF_030265055.1 Doryrhamphus excisus
ATGCATGACCGCGATGAATACGCAGGAGAGCGCCAGCGCCGCCATCAAGCCAACGCCCAAGATGATGGCCCCCAAGTTGAGCTTCTCGTTGGACTCCCAGGCTGTGTTGGCGCTGTTGGATGAAGGCACGTGCGTGGAGGTTCCGCCGT
This sequence comes from Doryrhamphus excisus, assembly GCF_030265055.1. Lineage (NCBI taxonomy): Eukaryota > Metazoa > Chordata > Actinopteri > Syngnathiformes > Syngnathidae > Doryrhamphus > Doryrhamphus excisus. The sequence continues at coordinate 18,693,270 of NC_080478.1, forward strand.
TGCGGCAGATCCAGGAGGTGCAGCGGTCGGCGGCTTTGTCGCAGCGGCGTCCGGTGTAGCCCGGCGGGCAGGTGCAGGTGTAGTCGTTGATGCGGTCCACGCAGGTGGAGCCGTTGGCGCAGGGGTTACTGGCGCACTCGTTGATGTTGATCTCGCAGCGTAGGCCGGTGAAGCCGCCGCGGCAGCTACACACACGAAGGTTGCGGTGCGTCACGCAGTGTCCGCCTAAGGAGCAAAGAATATGATTGGTCGGGCTCTTTTCACACAGATATCATCAAAATCACTTCAGATAATAACTTGGGTGACCTTTTGTTTAGAGGTGAGTGTTGACTAGGGGTGTAAGAAAATATCGTTTCGGCGATATATCGCGATACTTCGTTCCACGAGTGAAACGTCCTCACACATAAACACAGTTCAACATGGCGGAATGCGAGCACATCAAAGTGTGGACACATTTTGGATTTCTACACAAATTGACAAAACCCATAATCAGTTCCCAGTTCCACATGTCCAAAAGGAGTAGGAAGAAGCAAAGCTTATTAAATCCTACCCCTCCATCTGGTACTTTTACAATCAGTAACTGTTACATTTGTTCACTTCCTGCTTTCCTCATATAATTTTATTTTATTTTATTGTATTTTTTTTATTTTTATTTTTATTTTTTTTTTCAATTATTTTTTTAATGGTTTAATTTCATTTGAACATGCATCATATTACAATTGAATGCATCCCATAATCAGTTCACAGTTCCACATGTCCAAAAGGAGTAGGAAGAAGCAAAGCTTATTAAATCCTACCCCTCCATCTGGTACTTTTACAATCAGTAACTGTTACATTTGTTCACTTCCTGCTTTCCTAATATAATTTAATTTTTATTTAATTGTATTTTTTTAATTTTAAATTATTTTTAATTTTTAATTAAAAAATACATCAGAATTTTTTTAAAATTTTAAAATTTTTTTAAATTTTTTTAAATTTTTTTAATGGTTTTATTTCATTTGAACATGCATCAGATTACAATTGAATGCATCCCATAATCAGTTCACAGTTCCACATGTCCAAAAGGAGTAGGAAGAAGCAAAGCTTATTAAATGCTACCCCTCCATCTGGTACTTTTACAATCAGTAACTGTTACATTTGTTCACTTCCTGCTTTCCTAATATAATTTAATTTTATTTAATTGTATTTTTAAAATTTTTAATTATATTTTATTTTTTTCAATTATTTAAAAAAAATTTAATGGTTTTATTTCATTTGAACATGCATCAGATTACAATTGAATGCATCACATAATTACGTAGTTCACAGTTCCACATGTCCAAAAGGAGTAGGAAGAAGCAAAGCTTATTAAATCCTACCCCTCCATCTGGTACTTTTACAATCGGTAACTGTTACATTTGTTCACTTCCTGCTTTCCATAATACAGTTTAAGGTTGTTGTTTTTTTATAATGCATAATTTAATTTTATTTAATTTTATTTAATTTTATTTAATTTTATTTAATTTTATTTAATTTTATTTAATTTTATTTAATTTTATTTAATTTTATTTTTTTGTCACGTACCGAAGTATGAGGTGATATGAGCATGTTTGTCTATATGTGCCCTGTGATTGGCTGGCCACCAGTCCAGGGTGTACCCCGCCTCTCGCCTGAAGACAGCTGGGATAGGCTCCAGCACCCCCTGTGACCCTCGTGAGGAAAAGCGGTAGAAAATGAATGAATGAATAATCTTTAACTCCAAGAAAAAAAAAGAAAAAAATATCAATATCTTGTTAACAGTATCGTGATACGTATCGTATTGCCAGATTGTTGCCAATACACACCCCTAGTGTTGATGGTGAAACTCCAACTACTTTTACAGCTTTTCCAGGTGTTGTCCCGCCATTTTTCGCCACCCGATTTTTACCAAAGTGAATGTTACAAGGAGTGATGTGCGGTTACCGTTGGTGCATCGCAGGGACGTGCATTTATCCACTTTCTTCTCACAGTTGAGTCCCGTGTACCCTGCCGGACACTCGCAAATGTAACTATGACCATTTTCTGTCTCTTTGCACTTTCCGCCAAGCAAGCAGGGCGCATCCATGCACGTCAGCGTCTTTTGTTCGCAGTGTTCCCCAGCAAAACCTCGTGGGCATTCACACCTGAAGCCACTGTCTGATTCCTGGAGTTAGAAAAAGAAAAAAATATATATATATATTTTTTCATATCCTGTTCTCAAATGGTCCCTAAACAAGCCTAAGCAAAGGCTACTCTCCGAAATTTAAAAAAAAAAAAAATTTCATATCATTTCTCAAAATGTTCCCTAAACAAGCCTAAGCAAAGGCTGCTTTCCGAAATTAAAAACATTTTTTTTTTCATATCCTGTTCTCAAATGTTCCCTAAACAAGCCTAAGCAAAGGCTGTTATCCGAAATTACAAAAAAAATAAAAAAAATCATATCCGGTTCTCAAATGGTCCCTAAACAAGCCTAAGCAAAGGCTGTTATCCGAAATTAAAAAAAAAAATTTTTTTTCATATCCGGTTCTCAAATGGTCCCTAAACAAGCCTAAGCAAAGGCTGCTATCCGAAATTAAAAAAAAAAAAATTCATATCCGGTTCTCAAATGGTCCCTAAACAAGCCTAAGCAAAGGCTGCTATCCGAAATTTAAAAAAAAAAAAAAAATTTCATATCCTGTTCTCAAAATGTTCCCTAAACAAGCCTAAGCAAAGGCTGCTATCCGAAATTAAAAAAAAAAAATTTTTTTCATATCCAGTTCTCAAATGGTCCCTAAACAAGCCTAAGCAAAGGCTGCTATCCGAAATTTAAAAACAATTTTTTTTTCATATCCAGTTCTCAAATGGTCCCTAAACAAGCCTAAGCAAAGGCTGTTATCCGAAATTTAAAAAAAAAAAAAAAAATTTCATATCCGGTTCTCAAAATGTTCCCTAAACAAGCCTAAGCAAAGGCTGCTATCCGAAATTAAAAAAAAATAAAAATTCATATCCTGTTCTCAAAATGTTCCCTAAGCAAAGGCTGCTATCCGAAATTTAAAAAATAATAATTTTTTTCATATCCTGTTCTCAAAATGTCCCCTAAACAAGCCTAAGCAAAGGCTGCTATCCGAAATTAAAAAAAAAAAAAAAAAATTTCATATCCTGTTCTCAAAATGTTCCCTAAACAAGCCTAAGCAAAGGCTGCTATCCGAAATTAAAAAAAATTTTTTTTTTTCATATCCTGTTCTCAAAATGTTCCCTAAACAAGCCTAAGCAAAGGCTGCTATCCGAAATTAAAAAAAATTTTTTTTTTCATATCCTGTTCTCAAAATGGTCCCTAAACAAGCCTAAGCAAAGGCTGCTATCCGAAATTTAAAAAAAATTTTTTTTTCATATCCTGTTCTCAAAATGGTCCCTAAACAAGCCTAAGCAAAGGCTGCTATCCGAAATTTAAAAAACAAATTTTTTTTTTCATATCCTGTTCTCAAAATGTTCCCTAAACAAGCCTAAGCAAAGGCTGCTATCCGAAATTTAAAAAACAATTTTTTTTCATATCCTGTTCTCAAAATGTTCCCTAAACAAGCCTAAGCAAAGGCTGCTATCCGAAATTTAAAAAAAATTTTTTTTCATATCCTGTTCTCAAAATGTTCCCTAAACAAGCCTAAGCAAAGGCTGCTATCCGAAATTTAAAAAAAAAATTTTTTTCATATCCTGTTCTCAAATGGTCCCTAAACAAGCCTAAGCAAAGGCTGCTATCCTTAGCTTGCATCCTATTTACAGTACACTGTAAACTGGGAATTGGGTCATTCAGGACTTGACAATCAATGGCATCCTCCTGGACTCGCAGATAGGCGAAGGCAACAACAAAAACAGGAAAGCCTGTGTTGTGGGAAAGGAGAGAGAGGGACTTCCGCACTCACTAAGCAGTTGCCTCCGTTGCGACACGGCCGTCTGTCACAATCTTTGACCTCGGAGTCGCACTTGACCCCCGTGAAGCCCGGCAAGCAGGCGCAGGTGTAGCTGCCCTGACCCGTGTTCATGCACGTGGCCCCGTTGGTGCACGGCTTGTGATGAGTGCAGTAGTTTAAATCTGGAAAAATGGAAAAAAAAAATATATATATATATACAATATATCCATATTTACTTTACATGACTTTGACTTGGACGTCACATACCCTGGTCACAAAATATGCCCCCCCAGCCTTCTTTGCAGGAGCACTGCCACGGCTCTGTGCAGGTACCATGTTTACACGATGGGTGGAGTTTACACACGTCACAAAAGACGCCCTGCCAGCCTTCTCTGCATCTGTTGAAAAACCATTCTTATTATTATTATTATTATTAGCCTTGAAGGAACATCACAACAATAAAGACCAGCTAAAGAAACACAGTTATAAACATTACATTTAACTATTATTATAACTTCATTTTCTACCGCTTATCCTCATGAAGGGTTGTGGGTGGTGCTGGAGCCTATCCCAGCTGTCTTCAGGTCGAGAGGCAGGGTACAACCTGGACTGGTGGCCAGCCAATCACAGGGCACATTCACGGTTCTTCTAACTTGCCTCTTTGTCAGGGCTGTAGCGTTTTTGCATCCTTGTTAAAATGTATTGTAATGTAATGTAATGTAATCATTCATTTTCTGCCGCTTATCCTTACAAAGGTTCGGGAGGGGGGGTGCTGGAGCCTATCCCAGCTGTCTTCGGGCGAGAGGCGGGGTACACACTGGACTGGTCGCCAGCCAATCACAGGGCACAAAAAGACAAACAACCATTCACACTCACATTCATACCTATGGACAATTTGGAGTCGCTAATTAACCTAGCATGTTTTTAGAATGTGGGAGGAAACCGGAGTACCCGGAGAAAACCCACGCATGCACGGGGAGAACATGGGAAAACTCCACACAGAGATGTCTGAGGGTGGAATCGAACTCGGGTCTCCTAGCTGTGGGGCCTACACGCTAACTACACGCCAAAATATGTAATATTCATTCATTTTCTACTGCTTTTTCTCACGAGGGTCGCGGGTGGTGCTGGAGCCTATCCCAGCTGTCTTCCTAGCCAATCACAGGGCACATATAGACAAACAACCATTCACACTCACATTCATACCTATGGACAATTTGGAGTCGCTAATTAACCTAGCATGTTTTTGGAATGTGGGAGGAAACCGGAGTACCCGGGCGGGACGGGGAGAACATGCAAACTCCACACAGAGATGTCCGAGAGTGGAATCGAACTCTGGTCTCCTAGCTGCGGGGCCTGCACGCTAACCACTTAAACACCGTGCAGCCAAAATATGTAACATTCATTCATTTTCTACCGCTTTTTTTCACGACGGTCGCGAGCGGTGCTGGAGCCTATCCCAGCTGTCTTCCTACACCCTGGACTGGTGGCCAGCCAATCACAGGGCACATATAGACAAACAACCATTCACACTCACATTCATACCTATGGACAATTTGGAGTCGCTAATTAACCTAGCATGTTTTTGGAATGTGGGAGGAAACCGGAGTACCCGGACGGGACGGGGAGAACATGCAAACTCCACACAGAGATGTCCGAGGGTGGAATCGAACTCGGGTCTCCTAGCTGTGGGGTTGTGATATTTAACCAAAAATAATGTGTGTAAAACTTAAAATATGGTAAATATGAGTCAATAAGGGATGTAATAATACAAATGGGCGTTTAAGAAAAAAAAATATTTTCAAATAGATAGTACTAATATGTGACAAAAAAATACATTATTTGAATTTACAATCATATACATACATATAATATAAACAATATCGTAATTTTAGGGATAAAAAAGGGACAAAAAAATTTATATCGGTATTGGATAGTGTATACAGGACTTACTATATGCGTTCATATGTCATTTTTCATATATCACTATCATATCGACTGATAACTGATATGATATAATATATCGCTCTAGTTCATTTGTATTTTTTTTGTATTTTTCATTAGTATTAAATTTTAAAAAATACAAATAAACATATATGTTAATATATTAACCGCTATTAAAGTGGAAGCTCCAAAGAGAAATACACATAAAAATATTATTAATATTATTATTGTTATTCTTACATTAAAAATTACTTCCTCAAAGTTGATAAACATCATCAAAAAAATTACTGGAGTGTTTTAACATATTTTAATAATCATAAGGTATATTACTTAAATAAAAATGTCTTTTGAATGGAGGAATTAAATTTTTCTTTATTAATAATAATAATCATAACTCAATACGTACTTGCATTCTCCGGGTAATGTGCAGTTCCCATTACTTTCATTGCATCCTTCAAGACAGATTGCTGTGAAAAAAAAACGATATTAAAGGATATTAAATTCCTCATTCATGCAGCGACTCTTCTTAAGCACAACTTGCTTTCCTGGTGTTTTTTTTTTATGGGTATGCCCAATATGGCCGCTGTGTTCTACATTGATTTTGCATGCTGTTAAATGGCTGGTTGCTTTGGTGCAGAGCAGATGCTTGTTCTTAAAGAGGCAAGCGGAAAAAAAAAAAAAAAAAAAAAACAACAAAAAAAAAAAATCAGGACAGCTGCCCCATTGTTGTTGTTGTTGTTGTTGTTGGGCAGTTCGAGCCCCCCGTATGCAGCTGCTGCTCTATGCCGCCGCAACAACAATAGAGGCCGCAATTTAGTGGCGCGTGGCGGCCTATAATGCCGCGATTAACCCCCGGGGCGTGTGCTCCTTCCTCATAGAGCACCTCCGTGGATTAAACATGTTCAAACATGCACGCGCCCGCTTACACAGAAAAGTACGCCAATTTTTTTTTTATATTGTCTACTTTCAACACTTTCAATTTTTTGCAGCGCATTTAAAGCAAAAACAAAGTCAAACTGCACACGCTATACTACTACTACAAGACTTTGATTTCTGACCTTTTATAAAAGATATTTTTCACTTAGCTTTTAACAACCAAATCATTATATGTAATCGACAAATAAATTATATAATAAAAATATATATTTATTATTATATTTATTTATATTTATTATTTATATTATATTTATTATTTATATAATAAATATAATTATATAATAAATATATATTATTATATTTATTATAATTATTAATATTCATTATTATATTTATTTATATTTATTATTTATATTATATTAATTATTTATATAATAAATATAATTATATAATAAATATATATATTATTATATTTATTATAATTATTTATATTCATTATTATATTTATTTAGATATATTAAATTTATGGCATAATTTCTGCATAATTTTCTAAATTTTTGTATTATTAGATAGATATAGATAGCTAGATTATTATTAGATAGATAGATTATTAGATAGACATTTTTCATTTAGCTTTTAACAACCAAATCATTATATGTAATTGACAAATGAATTATAATAAATTATATAATAAATATATTTATTATTATATTTATTATAATTATGTATCTTATTATATTTATTTATATATAATAAATTATATATATATTATATTTATTAAAATTATGTATATTATTATATTTATTTATATATAATAAATTATATATATTATATTTATTATAATTATGTATATTATTATATTTATTTATATATAATAAATTATGTATATATTATATTTATTATAATTATTAATATTTATTATTACATTTATATATAATAAATTATAATAAATTAATGGCATAATTTCTGCCTAACATCTTAATTTTTGTATTATTATAACCAATGTATTTTATCTAATTAAGCAAAGCTGTGAAATGATGACAGAAACGGTCATCCTTAAAACAAAGTCAAACTGCACACGCTATACTACTACTACAAGATTTTGATTTCTGACCTTTTATAACAAATAAAATGCATTAAAAAAAATTAAAAAAAATATCCATATGGTGTCTTTTTACTCGTGCTTACGTTCTTGGCAGTATTGTCCCTTCCATCCTGGCAGACACGCTATTTGCCCGTCAGGCTTGCAGGTGTAGTGGCCAAAAAGGTCGTCTCTCGGAGCGCATATTTTGGAACAAGTGTCCCCGTAGTAATTGTCATTGCAGATGAAGCGGTATGAGTACCTTAGCTCCGTCTGCGTCCTGCTCTGCACATCCTGGGACCACTCATTCCCTATTCCCAACTGTCTTTGGATGGCAAAAGAGCCAATCAACAATTCAGGGTTGGTGGTATCTACGGGAAGAACAACAAGTTGTTAATGTCATTTTATGTAAATGTACATAAATATAATATTTATAATAAAAACTATGTAAAAGTTAGGGTTTTTATATTAAAAAAAAAAAAAATTGGCAAAGTCTCCTGTGCTCACTTTCCCACGCTGGGACAAAATAAAACAAAGGAAGTTGCAATTGTTTTGGAGAGCTTTCCGTGTCGTGTGAGTCACAAGACATCCTAGTGGACTCAAGTCCAAGTTCTCGGACAATACCACATGGATTTGTTATCACCTGACAACTCCATTGCTCGTTATTGATTTGGGAAATGTGTGATGTAATAAGTCCAATGGGTAATAAGTGTTGTGTTTGTCTCCCTCTAGTGGTGATTTGTTGATAAAGCCGTTTTACCTCCAGGCTCCTCTGTGGTCTCTGAATGCCAGGCTTCAATAATGAGAGAGAAAGCACCCTGGGGAGGGACAAATTAGGAAATAAATTTCACTGAAATCTTGATGTTGGACAGTTGGACACTTGACGCAATCTCACAGTGCATTTTGAGAGTTTAAAACTGTTAAAAAATAAAAATAATATAAAAAAATATATGAATATAAACATAAATGCACACGATTAATTGACATAAATAGGATTTGTGCAAAACATTCAATTCCAAGTGATAGATATTTTTCACTTAGCTTTTAACAACCAAATTATTATATGTAATTTACAAATAAATTATATAATAAATATATATTTATTATAATTATTAATATTTATTATTATATGTATTTATGTATAATAAATTATAAAAAAATAATGGCATAATTTCTGCATAATATCTAAAATTTTGTATTATTAGTTATATATTTTTCACTAAGCTTTTAACAACCAAATTATTATATATAATGGACAAATAAATTATAATAAATTATATAATAAATATCTATATATTATTATTATAATTATTTATATTAATTATTATATTTATTTATGTATAATAAATTTGTGGCATAATTTCTACATAATATCTTAATTTTTGTATTATTACATACATATATAAAGAGATTGATTATTATTAGATAGATAGATTATTAGATCGATATTTTTCACTTAGCTTTTAACAACCAAATTATTATATGTAATCGACAAATAAATTATAATAAATTATATAATAAATATATACTTATATTATATTATTATAATTATTCATATTCATTATTATATTTATATATAATAAATTAATGGCATAATTTCTGCATAATATCTTAATTTTTGTATTATTAGATAGATATAGATAGATACATTATTATTAGATAGATTATTAGATAGATATTTTTCACTTAGCTTTTAACAACCAAATCATTATATGTAATTGACAAATGAATGATAATAAATTATATTATAAATAGATGTATTATATTTATATTATTATATTTATTTATGTATAAGAAATTATATATATAATATTTATTATAATTATTTATATTCATTATATATTTACATATAATAAATTCTAATAAATTAATGGCATAATTTATGCCTAATATCTTAATTTTTGTATTATTATAACCAATGTATTTTATCTAATTATATATATATTAATTGACAAATGAATTATAATAAATTATATAAAATATATTTATTATAATTATTTATATTATTATATTTATTTATGTATAATAAATTATATACATATAATATTTATTATAATTATTTATATTTATTATATATTTATATATAATAAATTCTAATAAATTAATGGCATAATTTATGCCTAATATCTTAATTTTTGTATTATTATAACCAATGTATTTTATCTAATTATATATATATTAATTGACAAATGAATTATAATAAATTATATAAAATATATTTATTATAATTATTTATATTATTATATTTATTTATGTATAATAAATTATATACATATAATATTTATTATAATTATTTATATTTATTATATATTTATATATAATAAATTCTAATAAATTAATGGCATAATTTATGCCTAATATCTTAATTTTTGTATTATTATAACCAATGTATTTTATCTAATTAAGCAAAGCTGTGAAACGATGGCTTATATGTTTAGCAAATAAGCACAACAGAAACATTTAGTGACCTTTTATGACACTTTTTACAGAAAAGGTCATCCTTAGCATGTGTGTGTTATGTGTATGTTCATATGAACATATGTATGTTCATAAACATGTTTGTAATAAGCCACCCCAACACATTTAAACCGATTCTTACCGGCCACGTGAAGTTGAGCGGCAAACGCAGCCTGGTGTCCGGCATCATGCTGAACGAATCGGCGCCCAGGACTTGAGTGCCGGCTTTGCCGAAGAGGCAACCTCCGGGAGTCACCACCGTTTGGAAGTTCTTCAAACAAACCGTGAAAAAAGTCCTGCAGCCTGTCATACCGCAGCTCTTTCCGTTCGCCAGCAAAGCTTTGGAATTGTCAAAATGATGCAGATCGATCTCGAACACACCCGATCCCAGAACCTAATAATAATAAACAGGGAGCGAGATTTCAGCACAGAAAATGCTATTTTTTACAAAAACCACCCTGTAGTTTTTTACAAGGGTGACAATACCTGAGTAAAACATGGTACAACTATTACAAGGATAGATGTGAACCAAACGGCCATCCTTTAGAACTTAATGTGCGTATCCTGGAAGTGTAGTGCTTAGTCCAAAATTGCTAAAATAATAAATATAATCCGGAAGTAGAAGATCCAGCTCCAAAAAAAACCCAAAAAAGAAGTTATCCAGTGCAAGTATTAGACCGATATCAAGAACGTCAATATCCACAAGTGAGTCATTCTGCGGTCTTTGTGTTGTCCATCCATCGTGGCGGTCACTTGTGGGAATTTGTTGCTGTTGTTGTGCTGCTTTAGCGACACTCGTGGAGTCTGCAGTGATGCTGGTGCATGCATGTGGACGAGCATCAGTGCATGTTGACAACCCACTGTGGGGCTCTTTCACGGCCCCCCTCCAGCTTATATATGCCCCAGCTGCTTGGACGTGACAATAAACCCCGCCTACTCCCACGCACACGCAACGCACTGCTTTTTTTTTTTTATTGGCGTCATGTTTGTGGTTGTGCAGGCTTGCATTGTTTCACGGACAAGTAGTGCAGCTCTTAAGAAATATAATAAAAAATATAATATAAAAAATATAATATAAAAAATATAATATAAAAATATAATATAAAAATATAATATAATATAATATAATATAATATAATATAATATAATATAATATAATATAATATAATATAATATAATATAATATAATATAATATAATATAAATGTATTATATATAATTATATAATTAATAATAATTTTAATAATAATATAATAATTTTAATAATAAATTAATTATAATTTTATAATTTTATAATTTTAAAAAATTGTAATTAAAAAAAATCAGATAATGGAATTACATTAACACTGCAGTTATATTGTTTATAGACGTGGGAGTCATTTTTTCTTTAAATAATTTGATATTTTTTATAGATTTAAAAAAATATTTGTTATTTTTTATTTAAGCCTCCTAAATAATTTGATATTTTTTTTATAGATTAAAACAAATGTTTTATTGATTTTAAATTTTTGACCAAAAAAATCTGTGACAAATTTCATATAATAGGGCAAAAGCAGGCTAAGCAGTAACTGTTACATTTGTTCACTTCCTGCTTTCTTAATATAATTTAAGTTATTTTTCCATTTGAAAAAAATATTTTTAATTTTATTTTATTTTTTTGTCACGTACCAAAGTACGAAGTGATATGGGTACCATAATAACTGTCAATATATTGAGATATATATATATATATATATATATATATATATATATATATATATATATATATATATATATATATATATATATATATATATATATATATATATATATATATATATATATATATATATATATATATATATATATATATATATATATATATATATATATATATATATAGCACATCATGACCGGCTAGCTAGCTTAAATTCTATCGAGTTCATCCAAACAAAATTGTAAACGGTTGGTATTTGTACAAATAAATGGCACAGTCGGGATCATAAATAATAAAAAAATCATGCTTAACTAGCAATAATGTCGCCAATTGAAAGCCCATTTGTATCAATAGAATACCGTAGTGCCACAATGTTTATTGAAATAACATCCACTCAATCCGCTTTAAGAACACTTTCATCCCCTTTCAAGTGTTTGCAATTGTTTCCAAACAAAAATGAAGTGTAAAAAAAACTGTATATAAAAACTCACCGAGCACATTCAAACACCATATACATTTTTTTTACCGCTCATGCTGAGTTCAGGCATTGTGTGATTTTTATCACTCCTGCAACAGGCTGACTTGTCCGCGTAGGATTTACACTGAGGGAACAGGATTTCGGCAGCGTTCCCTGACCATGAAGGAGCGTGGCTCCAGAGCATTCCTGCAGAGATGACTTCATTTCTAAACCCTCTTCTTTGACTTATTGGTTGGAGACTCCAATTTAAGGACCAGAAAATAGACTATTGACCGTTTTATACCTCTCTATTTGACATTCCCACCCACAACTCACTCTTTAGGGCAGGGGTCTCAAACATGCGGCCCGCGGGCCAAATGTGGTACGCAGGACACTAGTTTGAGGCCCCCGCCTTGATATGAAAGTTTAATGTTAGTTTGATATGGATGCTGTTTTTTCAGAGCCCTGTAGACATGACAAAACACGACTATAGTCACATTTATACTTTTTTATTTACAACATATTGCGCAACTGCAGGGTCTTGAGACACATGCTAACTCGCAAACTAGAGAGCTAGCGATCTAAACGGTAGCCTTCAAGTTATTTCCTTTGGAATTAAATAGCCCAAAACTTACCACTTCCACACGGATAGGGAGGATAACTATTAACAGTTATTTAACCTTTAACATGAACATGAATCAAACGTAATAATATTTTCTGGGTACATGATACCACACAGCAGGGGTCTCAAACACATGGCCCGTGGGCCAAATGTGGTACGCAGGACACTAGTTTGAGGCCTCCGCCTTGATATGAAAGTTTAATGTTAGTTTGATATGGATGCTGTATGGTATCATGTACCCAGAAAAAAATTATTACGTTTGATTAATGTTCATGTTAAAGGTTAAATAACTGTTAATAGTTATCCTCCCTATCCGTGTGGAAGTGGTAATTTTTTGGCTATTTAAGTTTAAAGGAAATAACTTGAAGGCTACCGTTTAGGTCGCTATAGCTCTCTAGTTTGCGAGTTAGCATGTGTCTCGAGACCCTGCAGTTGCGCAATATGTTGTAAATAAAAAAAAGTATAAATGTGACTATAGTCGTGTTTTGCAGGGTCTTGAGACACATGCTAACTTGCAAACTAGAGCGCTAGCGACCTAAACGGTAACCTCCAAGTTATTTCCTTTAAACTTCAATAGCCAAAAACTTACCACTTCCACACGGATAGGGAGGATAACTATTAACAGTTATTTAACCTTTAACATGAACATTAATCAAACGTAATAATTTTTTCTGGGTACATGATACCATACAGCATCCATATCAAACTTGCGCGGGCCGCACTAACATTATCAAGGCGGGGGCCTCAAACTAGTGTCCTGCGGGCCACATTTGGCCCGCGGGCTGCATGTTTGGGACCCCTGCTGTATGGTATCATGTACCCAGAAAAAATTATTACGTTTGATTCATGTTCATGTTAAAGGTTAAATAACTGTTAATAGTTATCCTCCCCATTCGTGTGGAAGTGGTAAGTTTTTGGCTGTTTAAGTTGAAAGGAAATAACTTGAAGGCTACCATTTAGGTCGCTAGCTAACTCTAGTTTGCGAGTTAGCATGTGTCTCAAGACCCTGCAGTTGCGCAATATGTTGTAAATAAAAAGAGTATAAATGTGACTATAGTCGTGTTTTGTCATGTCTACAGGGCTCTAATAATGCTTTGTTCATTTTAATCTGAAAAAAATATTTTGTCTACCCACCAACTATATGTGGTTTCTTAAGTTTTTATTATTTGTTGTTTTATTATTATTATTATATTTATTTATTACTGATTGATTTTCTTTATTCTTGATTTGTTTATTTATTTTTCATCTTATTTTGTGCAGAAAAATAAAAAGTAAGATATTTGAGAACAGTGGAATGTTTTATCAGAGCTTTTATTGTAGAAAATTGGAACCAAAGCAAAGTTTTTATTTATTTATTTTTTTTAATAAATGTGTTTTTTTTTTTTTTTTTTGGAAAACCTGATGCGGCCCAGTCTCACCCAGACCCTAGCTCCAGTGGCCCCCCAGGTAAATTTAGTTTGAGACCCCTGCCTTAGGGGTTTCTCTTTATCTGACACTTAATGTTTTCATCCAATTTTCAGGTTCTTATATGTGAAAATGACTTTATTTACACATACATCTCATGAGTTTTAAAGGGTGTTATAAATACAAAGTGATTGTTTCTAGAACCCTGGTGGTTTCGCTTTCAGTGTTCATATACACCAACACATTCATACACTTGAATATTTCATGCTCTGTGGCACGGTTTCTCTGTGCCAGCTCAGGTTTCAGTCGCTTTTTACATTCGGAATGGTGCTAAACACACATAAGATGGAAGAAGACCAAATAAAGAGTTTGACACGATGACATCATAACAGGACTATCATATTTTAACCATTCATTCATTTTGTACTGCTTATCCTCACAAGGGTCGCAGGAGGATGCTGGAGCCTATCCCAGCTGTCTTCAAACGAGCGAGGCGTTGTACACTCTGGACTGGTGGCCAACCAATCACGGGACACATATAGACAAACAACCATTCACACTCACATTCATACCTATGGACAATTTGGAGTTGCTAATTAACCTAGCATGTTTTTGGAATGTGGGAGGAAACCGGAGTACCCGGAGAGGTCTCCACTCGACCGCCGTGCAGCCCCTAATCAACAGTATTAACAGTTATTTAACCTTTTAAAATGAACATGAATGAAACTTCAAAATTTTACCCAATTAGCAAGTTAGCATTGTTAGCATCGGGGCCTCAAACTAGCGTCCCGCGGGCTGCGAGTTTGAGACCACTGATTGAGACGTTAAAGGGGACCGATTATGCACCTGTGGGGCATACTCAAGTGAACGGAAGGAAAGAAGGAAGGAAGGAGGGAAGGAGGGAAGGAAGGAAGGAAGGAAGGAAGGAAGGAAGGAAGGAAGGAAGGAAGGCCGTGCAGCCCCTAATCAACAGTATTAACAGTTATTTAACCTTTTAAAATGAACATGAATGAAACTTCATAATTTTACCCAATTAGCAAGTGAGCATTGTTAGCATCAAAGCTCAAACTAGTGTGCCCTGTGATTGGCTGGCCACCAGTCCGGGGTGTACCCCGCCTCTCACCAAAAGACAGCTGGGATAGGCTCCAGCATCCCCTGCCACGTGTTAGAAAATGAATGAATTAATGAATTTTCTAGAGGAGTGGTTAGCATGCAGACCTCACGGCTAGGAGACCTGGGTTCAATTCCACCCTCGGCCACACTCGGCATGCGTGGGTTTTCTCCGGGTACTCCGGTTTCCTCCCACATTCCAAAAAACATGCTAGGTTAATTAGCGACTCCAAATTGTCCATAGGTATGAATGTGAGTGTGAATGGTTGTTTGTCTATATGTGCCCTGTGATTGGCTGGTGACCAGTCCAGGGTGTACCCCGCCTCTCGCCCGAAGACAGCTGGGATAGGCTCCAGCACCCCTCGTGAGGAAAATTGAATGAATAATATCCACACAGAATTGCATCACTAGCATGTTTATTTTGGGTATTTGTTGAAAATGACCATAACAAAGTACAAAAAATAGTGACTTGTAAAACCTTGTAGTACCTGATCTTCCCATAACGGGATTTTCTATAGCAAAACAATAACATGTGTTATAGTCCCCAGGTCATTTCTGTCTTGGAAACAGCATTTTGGGGTTAAATATATTTCCATCTTGAAAATTATTGTATAAAGTATAAAATGATGATGTATAAAATCCATCATCCAAAATGTTATTCCAAACATATTTAACATTGCAGCCGAATCAAACAAATCTAACCAGACACAATTAGAAAATATATCCAGTCTGACACAAAATAACCCTTTTTGTACCTTTTCATTCCCTAATCAGCATGCTGTGTTTAAGGTTCGAACGCCAGCTGAAAGTCTACGGAACGATCAGAAGTCAGCTTTACAAAACACTGTCACGGAGAAAAATGATTTCCTATTGTGACTGCAGATGGAAACGTGGAGGGGGTCGTGTCTGTTTCCAAAATGGTGTTTATTTTAGAGCCGAACAGCAGAAAGGACCCTGTGAGATAATTGTTTACATTGGCCGAGGGTAAATAACCGCAGCACTGAATGTACCGTCACTCATGCCATGTTTACTTTCGTTTATGCAGTTCGATAAATAGCTCTAGATTCATGTTGAAATAATTACTACTATAGAAATATCAGCGGTCACTAAGCACATTTAGATTATTTTCCATAAAATGTTGACAGGTATGTTCAAGGGTAACGCAGCACTACTGCACGTTTCCTGAGAACTGGGGTAGTCAACATGCGGTTCTGAAGCCGAATTCAGGCCTCCTTTTTGTGGCTCTTAAGGTCCATACATCCATGCATCAATTTTCGGGCTTCGGCTCTGCTGGAGCCTATCCCAGCTGTCTTCAACCGAGAAGCGGGGTACACCCTGGACTGGTGGCCAGCCAATCACAGGGCACATATAGACAAACAACCATTCACACTCACATTCATACCTATGGACAATTTGGAGTCGCTAATTAACCTAGCATGTTTTTGGAATGTGGGAGGAAACCGGAGTACCCGGAGAAAACCCACACATGCACGGGGAGAACATACAAACTCCACACAGAGATAGCCGAAGGTGGAATTGAACACGGGTCTCCTAGCTGTGAGGCCTGCTAACCACTCGACCACTGTGCAGCCAAAATATGTAACGTTCATTCATTTTCTACCTATTTTTCTCACGAGGGTTTCGAGCGGTGCTGGAGCCTATCCCAGCTGTCTTCCTACACACTGGACTGGTGGCCAGCCAATCACAGGGCACATATAGACAAACAACCATTCACACTCACATTCATACCTATGGACAATTTGGAGTCGCTAATTAACCTAGCATGTTTTTTTGGAATGTGGGAGGAAACCGGAGTACCCAGAGAAAACCCACGCATGCACGGAGAGAACATGCAAACTCCACACAGAGATGGCCGAAGGTGGAATTGAACACGGGTCTCCTAGCTGTGAGGCCTGCTAACCACTCGACCACCGTGCAGCCTCACTCCTAGCATTCATTTTCTACTGCTTTTCCTCACGAGGTTCACAAGGGTTTCTGGAGCCTATCCCAGCTGTCTTCAACCGAGAAGCGGGGTACACCCTGGACTGGTGGCCAGCCAATCACAGGGCACATATAGACAAACAACCATTCACACTCACATTCATACCTATGGACAATTTGGAGTCGCTAATTAACCTAGCATGTTTTTGGAATGTGGGAGGACACCGGAGAAAATATGCAAACTCCACACAGAGGTAGCCGAGGGTGGAATTGAACCATGGTCTCCTAGCTGTGAGGTCTGCGTGCTAACCACTCGACCACCGTGCCGTTATGTTTTTATTATTTTTTTTTCTTCATAACAACAAAACATCGTAATACAAAATATCATAGCAAAGTCTAAGACGACCATCTTTGTAGTAGCTGACATTCTACTTGTTGTGGAACTTTCCAGACACCCTCTTACTAAAGTGTTGCCACAACATGACAACATACCCTCACACTGTGACTGACAACACACTGGTCCCTTAAAGGCTACGCAGATAAAGCTGTGAGGCTTCGGCTAGGTGACGTCATCGTGACATCAGGTAGGCCTGCGGGTAGAATTTACATCCAAACAACACGTAGTTGTGGACTACCAGGATCACCCACTACTTGATCTAATAGTACTGCTCCACCTTTGATAGGCCTCACATTTAGATTACCCGAGTTCAATTCCACCCTCGGCCATCTCTGTGTGGAGTTTGCATGGGTTTTCTCCGGGTACTCCGGTTTCCTCCCACATTCCAAAAAAACATGCTAGGTTAATTAGCGACTCAAATTGTCCATAGGTATGAATGTGAGTGTGAATGGTTGTTTGTCTATATGTGCCCCGTGATTGGCTGGTGACCAGTCCAGGGTCCGAAGACAGCTGGGATAGGCTCCAGAAACCCCCGTGACCCTCGTGAGGAAAAGCTGTAGAAAATGAATGCTAGGAGTGAGTCGAGTAGTCGAGTGGTTAGCGTACAGGCCTCACAGACAGATTACCCAAGTTCAATTCCACCCTCGGCCATCTCTGTGTGGAGTTTACATGTTCTCCACCGTGCATGTGTGGGTTTTTTCCGGGTACTCCGGTTTCCTCCCACATTCCAAAAACATGCTAGGTTAATTAGCGACTCCAAATTGTCCATAGGTATGAATGTGAGTGTGAATGGTTGTTTGTCTATATGTGCCCCCATGCAGGGGGATGCTGGAGCCTATGCCAGCAGTCTTCGGGTGAGAAGCGGGGTACACCCTGGACTGGTGGCCAGCCAATCACAGGGCACATATAGACAAACAACCATTCACACTCACATTCATACCTATGGACAATTTGGAGTCGCTAATTAACCTAGCATGTTTTTTTGGAATGTGGGAGGAAACCGGAATACCCGGAGAAAACCCACGCATGCACGGTGGAGAACATGCAAACTCCACCCAGAGATGACGGAGGGTGGGATTGAACCCGGGTTTCCTAGCTAACCTAGCATTTTTTTGGAAAATGTTTGGAAAATATGGGTTACCAACTTCAGAGCTACTAGATCGCACCGCTAGAACTGATTTAATTTTTAAAACATAATGAAACAGAATAGCATTATATGTACTTTTAGGAAATAAAACACTTTTTTGTTACTTTACTTTATTTGCCTTTTATTTAACCTACAAATGTCTCAGATCATTTTGCCTGACCCTGTATAATTTTTGAAAATATTTTTTTTTTAAATTTTACTTTATTTGCCTTTTATTTAACCTACAAATGTGTCAGATCATTGTGCCTGACCCTGTATAACTTTTGAAAATAAAAACACTTTTTTAAATTTTACTTTATTTGCCTTTTATTTAACCTACAAATGTGTCAGATCATTTTGCCTGACCCCGTATAATTTTTGAAAATAAAAACACTTTTAAAAATTTTACTTTATTTGCCTTTTATTTAACCTACAAATGTGTCAGATCGTTTTGCCTGACCCTGTATAATTTTAAAAAATAAAAACACTTTTTTAAATTTTACTTTATTTGCCTTTTATTTAACCTACAAATGTGTCAGATCATTTTGCCTGACCCTGTATAATTTTTGAAAATATATTTTTTTTAAATTTTACTTTATTTGCCTTTTATTTAACCTACAAATGTGTCAGATCATTTTGCCTGACCCTGTATAATTTTTGAAAATAAAAAACTTTTTTTTTAAATTTTACTTTATTTGCCTTTTATTTAACCTACAAATGTGTCAGATCATTTTGCCTGACCCCGTATAATTTAGGAAAATAAAAACACTTTTTTTTTAAATTTTACTTTATTTGCCTTTTATTTAACCTACAAATATGTCAGATCATTTTGTCTGACCCTGTATAATTTTTAAAAATAAAAACGCTTTTTTAATTTTACTTTATTTGCCTTTTATTTAACCTACAAATGTGTCAGATCATTTTGCCTGACCCTGTATAATTTTTGAAAATAAAAAAACTTTTTTTTTAAATTTTACTTTATTTGCCTTTTATTTAACCTAAAAATGTGTCAGATCATTTTGCCTGACCTTGTATAATTTTTGAAAATAAAAACACTTTTTAAAATTTTACTTTATTTGCCTTTTATTTAACCTACAAATGTGTCAGATCATTTTGCCTGACCCTGTATAATTTTTTAAAATATATATTTTTTTAATTTTACTTTATTTGCCTTTTATTTAACCTACAAATGTGTCAGATCATTTTGCCTGACCCTGTATAATTTTTGAAAATAAAAAAAAACTTTTTTTAATTTTACTTTATTTGCCTTTTGTTTAAGCTACAAATGTGTCAGATCATTTTGCCTGACCCCGTATAATTTTTGAAAATAAAAACTCTTTTTTTAATTTTACTTTATTTGCCTTTTATTTAACCTAAAAATGTGTCAGATCATTTTGCCTGACCTTGTATAATTTTTGAAAATAAAAACACTTTTTTTTATTTTACTTTATTTGCCTTTTATTTAACCTAAAAATGTGTCAGATCATTTTGCCTGACCTTGTATAATTTTTGAAAATAAAAACACTTTTTAAAATTTTACTTTATTTGCCTTTTATTTAACCTACAAATGTGTCAGATCATTTTGCCTGACCCTGTATAATTTTTGAAAATAAAAAAACTTTTTTAAATTTTACTTTATTTGCCTTTTATTTAACCTACAAATGTGTCACATCATTTTGCCTGACCCTGTATAATTTTTGAAAATAAAAAAACTTTTTAAAATTTTACTTTATTTGCCTTTTATTTAACCTACAAATGTGTCAGATCATTTTGCCTGACCCTGTATAATTTTTGAAAATAAAAAAAACTTTTTTTAATTTTACTTTATTTGCCTTTTATTTAACCTACAAATATGTCAGATCGTTTTGCCTGACCCTGTAGTTGTTATCCAAGACAGCATGACATTAGCGCACAGATGGGGAGTTTGAACACCATCTTTGATCACCGAGGCTTACGATGTTTATGCTGACTCAGGTCACACACACATTGTTGTTTGAGTCCTCCTCCCGATGGACGCCCCGGTGCTGAGGGTTCCGACTAGAACCTGTTTGTCTAGTGAAGGCTCATTGAGGTTGGATCTTCACTGATGACGCTGAGTGGACGGGTCTCACGTCGATGGCAATGAAGCGTTTCCCACAAGTCCACTCTAGCGGCGACGTTCCTGGCCTGGGTTACGGGGCTTGTTGTTCCAAGTCGACCTCCAAAATCCCCAGTCGCTCACGTTCTTACTCCTCTCGCTCTCTCTGGCTCTCACTGGTAATTTTCTTGTCCCTGTCAAATAGTTGACATGTGCCAAAAATGAATGCTGGCGGTCGGCCATCTTTCCAATCATGTTGCCTTTTTTCCAAACTAAACTTTTTTCGTACTAAACAACTATGAACCGAAGTAATAGCGTCCTTTTTTTAAAATATCTTACGGTTTTAAAGTATCTTAAATATCTTTAAAAAATAACGGTGAAAAAAAATTTTTTTTTTTTGTTAATTCGGAAATTAGCTAGCTACTTATTGCTTTATGGCATATGATGCTAGGAAAAAAATTTTTTTTTGTTAATTCGGAAATTAGCTAACTACTTATTGCTTTATGGCATATGATGCTCTGAAATTTTTTTTTTGTTAATTCGGAAATTAGCTAGCTACTTGTTGCTTTATGGCATATGATGCTAGGAAATTTTTTTTTTTGTTAATTTGGAAATTAGCTAGCTACTTATTGCTTTATGGCATATGATGCTCGGAAATTTTTTTTTTGGTTAATTCGGAAATTAGCTAGCTACTTATTGCTTTATGGCATATGATGCTAGGAATTTTTTTTTTTGTTAATTTGGAAATTAGCTAGCTACTTATTGCTTTATGGCATATGATGCTCTGAAATTTTTTTTTGTTAATTCTGAAATTAGCTAGCTACTTATTGCTTTATAGCATATGATGCTAGGAAAATTTTGTTTTTTGTTAATTCGGAAATTAGCTAGCTACTTATTGCTTTATGGCATAAGATGCTAGGCAAAAAAAATGTTTTTTTTAATTTGGAAATTAGCTAGCTACTTATTGCTTTATGGCATATGATGCTCGGAAATTTTTTTTTGTTAATTCGGAAATTAGCTAGCTACTTATTGCTTTATGGCATATGATGCTAGGAAATTTTTTTTTTGTTAATTTGGAAATTAGCTAGCTACTTATTGCTTTATGGTATATTATGCTAGGAAAAAATGTTTTTGTTAATTCGGAAATTAGTTAGCTACCTATTGCTTTATGGCATATGATGCTAGGATTTTTTTTTTGTTAATTCAGAAATTAGCTAGCTACTTATTGCTTTATGGCATAAGATGCTAGGCAAAAAAATTTTTTTTGTTAATTTGGAAATTAGCTAGCTACTTATTGCTTTATGGCATAAGATGCTAGGCAAAAAAAATTTTTTTGTTAATTTGGAAATTAGCTAGCTACTTATTGCTTTATGGCACATGATGCTAGGAAAAATTTTTTTTTTGTTAATTCGCTGTTTGTGGACTTACAGTATTTGTTATGTTAGTTCAAATCTTCTATTCCTGAATAAAAGTTGAATTTGTACATTTGTACTAAACAACTATGAACTGAAGTAGTAGCGTCATAGTAATAGTAAAAGTAAATAAAAGTAATAGATTGCACAACTTAACCATCTGTATTCGGAGGCAGGGGTAACGATTTTAAAAGTATCTTAAATATCTTAAAAACATAAAGGTGAAAAAAATGTTTTTGTTAATTCGGAAATTAGCTAGCTAGTTATTGCTTTATGGCATATGATGCTAGGATTAAGTAGGCTATTAATTACTGTGAGAATCAAAAATACAGTGGAACCTTGGTTAGCGTAAGCCCCGGTTAGCATGTTTTTTGGGGTTTTTTTTGTTTGTTTTTTTTTAGTTTTTTTTTTCAGAAAATGATCACAATTGTATTTTTGTGTACATTTATTGTTTATGTTTGCGGACTTACAGTATTTATTATGTTAGTTCAAATCTTCTATACCTGAATAGAGATGCGGGAATTAATTTATTTTTTTCATTGATTAATCCAAAAAATAATCGACCAATTATTTGCGATTAGTTACAACCCTACCAGGAATAAATGGATGGGATTCAACCATGTTATTCTGGGATTCGGAGCAATTATTGCAATGGGACTCAAACAAACATCTGTCTAATGGAGTAATATAAACACTTTATAAAACACTTTTCAATAGCTGAATCCATTATACTGATCAATCTCTCCGTAAAAGCATTTCAGCTCTCACAGGATATGCTTTATGATTTATGACTCCGGGTGATAAATGACACTGATAATATAAATGCAAATTAAGTTTTCATTTGTTTATCTTACAAACTACGGTTCCTGCAGCAGGACAAAAACAAATACAGCAAAGTCAAGTCAAAGTTATGTTTTGAAAATGTTTCATCTGCTGGGAAAATGAAGGGAAGAAGCTGTATAGCAGGGGGCCACCTGGGGGCCACTGGAGCTCGGGTCTGGGTGAGACTGGACATATTGCGCAACTGCAGGGTCTTGAGACACATGCTAACTCGCAAACTAGCGACCTAAACGGTAGCCTTCAAGTTATTTCCTTTAAACTTAAATAGCCAAAAACTTACCACTTCCACACGGATAGGGAGGATAACTATTAACAGTTATTTAACCTTTAACATGAACATTAATAAAAAAACTTAATAATTTTTTCTGGGTACATGATACTAACATTAAACTTTCATATCAAGGCGGGGGCCTCAAACTAGTGTCCTGCGGGCCACATTTGGCCCGCGGGCTGCGTGTTTGAGACCCCTGCATTAGATCGACTACAAAATGAACAAAGCTTTATTAGAGCCCTGTAGACATGACAAAACACGACTATAGTCACATTTATACTTTTTTTTAATTTACAACATATTGCGCAACTGCAGGGTCTTGAGACACATGCTAACTCGCAAACTAGAGAGCTATAGCGACCTAAACGGTAGCCTTCAAGTTATTTCCTTTAAACTTAAATAGCCAAAAACTTACCACTTCCACACGGATAGGGAGGATAACTATTAACAGTTATTTAACCTTTAACATGAACATTAATAAAAAAACGTAATAATTTTTTTCTGGGTACATGATACCATACAGCAGGGGTCTCAAAAATGCAGCCCGCGGGCCAAATGTGGCCCGCAGTACACTAGTTTGACGCCCCCGCCATGATATGAAAGTTTAATGTTTGATATGGATGCTGTATGGTATCATGTACCCAGAAAAAATTATTACGTTTGATTAATGTTCATGTTAAAGGTTAAATAACTGTTAATAGTTATCCTCCCTGTCTGTGTGGAAGTGGTAAGTTTTTGGCTATTTAAGTTTAAAGAAAATAACTCGAAGGCTACCGTTTAGGTCGCTAGCTCTATTTCCTTTCAACTTCAATAGCCAAAAAATTACCACTTCCACACGGATAGGGAGGATAACTATTAACAGTTATTTAACCTTTAACATGAACATTAATTAAAAAAAACGTAATAATTTTTTCTGGGTACATGATACTAACATTAAACTTTCATATCAAAGTCGGGGGCCTCAAATTAGTGTCCTGCGCGCCACATTTGGCCCGCGGGCCGCAAGTTTGAGACCCCTGCTGTATAGTATTTTAAAAAAAAATCTTATTTAACAAACTTATATATAGTAAATTGTGAGGATTTATCAAAAAATAAGTAGTCCAAATAAATACAGCGCAGCGATTTAATGTAATATGTCAACGGTGATAAGGCTCTGAGAAAATGGCCGTGTGTACCCTCTCACGGTAATTATAAACACGGCGCTATGAGACGCTTACATAACCTCCGAGGAGCATTTCGCTAACCTGCAACACAATGCCACACACTTCTTTTTGTTTTTTTTTGTTGCATGCTCCGACACATCAAGTTTCACAGATGTGCAGGATTTATTATTATTATTATTATTTTATTTTTTTTTTTTTGCAGTGAGCCAACAATAATTTATGAACTTCAATTCCGACTGCATGAGCGGCAGTAAGTTTTATTCGCTTGTTGTGACATGTCATCATTTTCATCCTCCCCTCCACCTCACCCTCGTCCCATCCTCGGCCCTTTTTTACATACACCCGGAGCCTGGGAGCGGAATTCTGTGAACATTTTTCCATGTGAAAATGCCGAGGTCCAGTCGAAGGGTGTGACGCCAGTGCATTGTTCCAGCTGCAAAAAAAAAAAAAAAAAAAAAAAAGGAACCGCTTGTGATGAAGCCAATTCCTGTCGATCCCAAAAAAAAACAGGCACTTTCTCACACCGGTTTCCTTCCTCGTCGGACAACGCGAAACAATCACGGGAGCGACTAGCAAAGCAGAAAAGACGACAAAAAGGGAAGACAATTCCCTGGAAATATTCCCGTCGTCGGCACACACAGATCCATGCGGAGCTTTCACACCTTTCCTTATATCTTCACATGGAGCCATGAATGGTGCTTTTAGGAAAAACGGGCAGGAAGCACCTGCCCGTTAGGAGGATTTATCTCAGTCCGCTCACATCAGGTGACTTCCTTGTTTTTTCTTATCGACCCACAATCGCCTGGCCCTTATTGGCCGCTCCGAACCACTCCTTTTTGCAATTCATTGATCTTGTTCAGTGGGCTGCACGGTGGTTTAGTGGTTAGCATACAGGTCTCACAGCTTGGAAACCCGAGTTCAATCCCACTCTCGGTTATCTCTACGTGGAGTTTGCATGTTCTCCGCCGTGTATGCGTCGGTTTCCTCCCACATTCCAAAAACATGCTAGGTTAATTAGCGACTCCAAATTGTCCATAGGTATGAATGTGAGTGTGAATGGTTGTTTGACTATATGTGCCCTGTGATTGGCTGCTGACCAATCCAGGGTCCAAAGACAGCTGGGATAGGCTCCAGAAACCCCTGTGACCCTCATGAGGAAAAGAAGTAGAAAATGAATGCTAGGAGTGAGGCTGCACGGTGGACGAGTGGTTAGCGTGCAGGCCTCACACATAGATTACCCGAGTTCAATTCCACCTTCGGTCATCTCTGTGTGGCGTTTGCATGTTCTCCGCCATGCTAGGTTAATTAATTAATTATCGACTCCAAATTGTCCATAGGTATGAATGTGAGTGTGAATGGTTGTTTGACTTAATGTGCCCTGTGATTGGCTGGCCACCAGTCCAGGGTATACCCCGCCTCTCGCCCTGAAGACAGCTGAGATAGGCTCCAGCACCTCTCGTGAGGATAAGTGGTAAAAAATTAATAAATTAATGAATAATGATGTACGGTGGACGAGTGGTTAGCGCGCAGGCCTCACAGCCTGGAAACCCGAGTTCAATTCCACCCTCCGCTATCTCTGTGTGGAGTTTGCATGTTCTCCCCGTGCATGCGTGTGTTTTCTCCGGGTACTCCGGTTTTCTCCCACATTCCAAAAACATGCTAGGTTAATTAGCGACTCCAAATTGTCCATAGGTATGAATGTGAGTGTGAATGGTTGTTTGTCTATATGTGCCCTGTGATTGGCTGGCCACCAGTCCAGGGTGTACCCCGCCTCTCGCCCTGAAGACAACTGTGATAGGCTCCAGCCTATCACAGTTGGAAAATCTCCGTCAAATAGAGGGAATGCTTTAATGAGCGTAAACTCAAAGCCCTTCCTGACATTTGACTTCTGTCCTCACTACACAAACACGACAGCCTTGAAGACGGCCTTCCTTTTCCTCCCGTGTGCTTAAATCCAGACACAGTGAAAACAAGTCGGCTCATCAATTGGCCTTCCTCATCCAGCCTTAACCCTGCTGTCCTCCATGTCACCTGTATTGCTTAACCCTGACCCATAAGGCCATATTTACATTCTTGTCCAAATAATAATGCAATAATATGCACACTTGCAGTTATTTGTTTACTTTCATTCATTCATTCATTCTTTTTCTACCGCGCATCCTCACAAGGGTTGCGGGGGGTGCTGGTACGTGACGAAAAATGAAAAATGAAAAATGAAAATAAATAATAAATAATAAATAATAAATAATAAATAATAAATAATAAATAATAAATAATAAATAATAAATAATAAATAATAAATACATAAATACATAAATACATAAATACATAAATACATAAATACATAAATACATAAAAAATACAAAAGTAAACAATCAAAAAATGTAAATAAAAATAAATAATGTAAATAAAAATAAAAAATGTAAATAAAAATAAAAATAAAAATAAAAATGAAAATAAAAATAAAAATAAAAATAAAAATAAAAATAAAAATAAAAATAAAAATAAAAATAAAAATAAAAATAAAAATAAAAATAAAAATAAAAATAAAAATAAAAATAAAAATAAAAATAAAATATAAACAAAATTAAATTCATAAAATTAAGTTAAAAAATTCCATTTTTATTAGGAAAGCAGGAAGTGAACAAATGTAACAGTCACTGATTGTAAAAGTACCAGATGGAGGGGTAGGATTTAATAAGCTTTGCTTCTTCCTACTCCTTGTGGACATGTGGAACTGGGAACTGATTATGGGATGCATTCAATTGTAATCTGATGCATGTTCAAATGAAATAAAACCATATTTTTTTTTTAATTGAAAAAAAAATTTTAATAAAAAAATACAATAAAATAAAATAAACTATATTAGGAAAGCAGGAAGTGAACAAATGTAACAGTTAGTGATTGTAAAAGTACCAGATGGAGGGGTAGGATTTAATAAGCTTTGCTTCTTCCTACTCCTTTTGTACATGTGGAACTGGGAACTGATTATGTGATGCATTCAATTGTAATCTGATGCATGTTCAAATGAAATAAAACCATTACCATTACCATAAATTATACAAGATGCTCATGTGGAGTAGAAGGATGCACACTAAAATAGGTCGGGAGGTTGATTAAAAGCCAGGATGTGTTCGAGACGTCCTTTAATGTGCAGGAATTCCCTCATTAAAGTTTGTCAGGTTGAAGGTGATTAAGAATCAGGCTTTTATCTTGTCATCATCTCTTCAAGAGGTGCTTTGAATATTTATATACAATGCAGTTGTACGCTGCTTCTGATTGGATGGTGCGGGTGTACACGATGACGGTATTTTTGCAGTATCGTAGAGTAGGTAAGACATTCCTTTCAGTAATTAGCTTCGCCATTAACATATCTGTGCCATGTATGTTTGAATGCGGGGGGGGGCACATCAGACCCCCTGATTTTGTTGTTGTTTTTCACCCCTTCCTGGCTCTCATGTTTGACAAATGGTTTCCAGCTAATTTACGACGCTCAAACTGTGGGAGAACAATACCCCCGCGGACGTAAGTCGGCACAAGCTCCAGCACATGTCCCACAGAAGAGCGAGGTGCTCGCAGGAAACACTTGCTGAGATAACAAGATAGTACGGAAGGCAGGGCCACTGAAAGGCCACGAACATGGGGACGGGGGGGTGGGGGGGGGTGTAGGGGGCGTGTCAGGAGTTAACTCGGGTAATATTAAATTATAGATAATGTAAGCTATTTGGGTCCATGACATCATAACAGCTGAAGCTCTGCCAACATAAATACCCACCAATATGATGGCTCAGTTAGGGCAAGGGTGGCCAAAGTCCAGCCCGGGGGTCATTTGCTGACCAAAGCTTGTTTTGTTTTGGCCCGCGGCATATTCTAAAAATAGAATTAAACAAGCAAAATAAAAAGAAAACAGCAAAACATGCTGTGGGCTGTATAGGCATTTGCCTAGGGCGGCATTCTCCTGGGGGTGCCATGTGGGGAGGGGGGGGGGGTGGGGGGGCAAAAAAAATAAAAAATTTTGATGCTAGTCAGCAGACGGGCGCCTGGACAGGCGTGATCAAACGTCTTCATTTTCTACTGCTTATCCTCACAAGGGTCACGGGGGGTGCTGGAACCTATCCCAGCTGTCTTTAGGGCGAGAGGCGGGGTACACCCTGGACTGGTGGCCAGCCAATCACAGGGCACATATAGACAAACAACCATTCACACTCACATTCATACCTATGGACAATTTGGAGTCGCTAATTAACCTAGCATGTTTTTGGAATGTGGGAGGAAACCGGGGAAAACCTACCCATGCACAGGGAGAACGTGCAAACTGCACACAAATATAGCAGACAGTGGAATCGAACTCGGGTCTCCTAGCTGTGAAGTCTACACGCTAACCACTAGTCCGCTGTGCAACCCCAGCAAAAAAGTTTGTACATTTTCCCCGTGCATGGGTAGGTTTTCTCCGGTTTCCTCCCACATTCCAAAAACATGCTAGGTTAATTAGCGACTCCAAATTGTCCATAGGTATGAATGTGAGTGTGAATGGTTGTTTGTCTATATGTGCCCTGTGATTGGCTGGCCACCAGTCCAGGGTGTACCCCGCCTCTCGCCCAAAGACAGCCGGGATAGGCTCCAGCAATCCCGCGACCATTGTGAGAAAAAGCGGTAGAAAATGCGGTCTAGTGGTTACCGCGCAGACCTCACAGCTAGGAGACCCGAGTTCGATTCCACTGTCGGCCATATTTGTGTGGAGTTTGCACATTCTCCCTGTGCATGGGTAGGTTTTCTCTGGTTTCCTCTCACATTCCAAAAACATGCTAGGTTAATTAGCGACTCCAAATTGTCCATAGGTATGAATGTGAGTGTGAATGGTTGTTTGGCTGGCCACCAGTCCAGGGTGAGAAAAAGCGGTAGAAAATGAATGAATGAATGAATGAATGAATGAATGAATGATTTTTCGCAGGGGTTGCACATCGGACTAGTGGTTAGACTTCACAGCTAGGAGACCCGAGTTCGATTCCACTGTCGGCCATATTTGTGTGGAGTTTGCACGTTCTCCCCGCGCATGGGTAGGTTTTCTCCGGTCCGGTTTCCTCACACATTTCAAAAACATGCTAGGTTAATTCATACCCTGTGATTGGCTGGCCACCAGTCCAGGGTGTACCCCGCCTCTCGACCAAAGACAGCTGGGATAGGCTCCAGCACCCCCTGCAACCCTCTTGAGGATAAGCAGTACAGAATGAATGAATGAATGATTTTTTGCAGTATTTATACCCACCACTAGCTTTTCGACTTTTTGACGACTAAGTTGGAAAACCGATCCCAAATTAGATTTTATCATGACGAGGTTGGACTCGATACCCGATGATTTAATTGTGTTCAGTCTTTTGGAAAAATTGAAAGTCAATCATCGCGTTCATGTACTTTGGCGTACGCTTGATTTCAAGTTTCAAGTTCTTGCCTGCACCGTACCCTCAGGGATTCTCCGACTGTCACAACCAATGTTCCCATGGTTGGACGTGACCTCAGGGAATGCTGGGATTGACAAGGATGGCAAATGAAAGGTCTCGGTAGAGTCAAGATGGTAGTCAGAGGAGCAAAAATAAAAAACATGCAGTCAAGTATGCCAACAACAGCAGCGTGCCCTGTGCAGTGATATGGGAACCCCCCCCCCCCCCTTTACCCCCCCCTATGTGCTCACTCTCCAGTCACTCCAGTAGAACTGGATTACACTAAGAACCTCTCACATTTTCAAGATAAGCAAAACCCAATTAAGTAACATTTTATAAAATTTCCTTGATAAGAAAAAGCGACCCCGACGGTCATCACTGGCCATGAAAATAAAAATAAAAATAAAAATAAAAAAAAAATAAAAATAAAAATAAAAATAAAAATAAAAATAAAAATAAAAATAAAAATAAAAATAAAAATAAAAATAAAAATAAAAATAAAAATAAAAATAAAAATAAAAATAAAAATAAAAATAAAAATAAAAATAAAAATAAAAATAAAAATAAAAATAAAAATAAAAATAAAAATAAAAATGGATGTCAGTTTGAGAACAATTATAACAAACTAATTCTAATAAATGCTAAGTTTAAGATTATTTGAAATACATTTGCCTTTGACGGAGCTTTAATTTTAATTTTAATTTTAATTTTAATTTTAATTTTAATTTTAATTTTAATTTTAATTTTAATTTTAATTTTAATTTTAATTTTAATTTTAATTTTAATTTTAATTTTAATTTCAATTTTAATTTTAATTTTAATTTTAATTTTAATTTTTTATAGTTTTTATAGTTTTTATAGTTTTTATGAATTAAAATTAAAATTAAAATTAAAATTAAAATTAAAATTAAAATTAAAATTAAAATTAAAATTAAAATTAAAATTAAAATTAAAATTAAAATTAAAATTAAAATTAAAATTAAAATTAAAATTTTTATGTACCCCCCCTATGTGCTCACTCTCCAGTCACTCCAGTAGAACTGGATTACATTAAGAACCTTTCACATTTTCAAGATAAGCAAAACCCAATTAAGTAACATTTTATAAAATTGCCTTGATAAGAAAAAGCGACCGCATGAAAAATGGCCGTGATTCAGTATGAAAACAACTTCCTGTGCAGTAAAATAACAGCGCATACGTGTGTTTGTACGGAATCAAAAGGAAGTTCCTCCCTTATATGAGAGCGGATTGTTCTCCGGCTTTGATTGTTTATGCAAAGCTTCATGTTGTCTTGAAATTACGTTAAACTCCTGTGAACAAATACGGCGAACCTCATCGGGAATGAGTGTGCATTTATTTTTGCTTTGCATCAATCAGTTTCACTTTGGACCTGGACGTGAAAACCGGCTTGAGATTAAGAGCAACGGATTACAAAATGAAATATTTAGAATGAGACTGGGAGCCTGTCATGATAATTTACTGGTTTCCTGTTGGAATAACAAAAAATGCAGGAAGAGTGGCTTTGGATGGAGACGGACATCTGAACTACAAAGTGTTTAAAAGACTAAAAATAAAAATAAAAATAAAAATAAAAATAAAAATAAAAATAAAAATAAAAATAAAAATAAAAATAAAAATAAAAATAAAAATAAAAATAAAAATAAAAATAAAAATAAAAATAAAAATAAAAATAAAAATAAAAATAAAAATAAAAATAAAAATAAAAATAAAAATAAAAATAAAAATAAAAATAAAAATAAAAATAAAAAAACCCAAAATCAATTGTCCGACCTCGCACAGCCAGAACTGATTTAATTTTTTTAAACATAATGAAACAGAATGACATTATATGTACTTTTGGAAAGTTTCTTTACTTTATTTGCCTTTTATTTAACCTACAAAGGTGTCAGATCATTTTGCCTGACCCTGTATTTTCCTGGTTTCAGTTTCAAGTACACATAAATTAATAGACATCATTGGTTTCCTGTTGGAATAACAAAAATGCAGGAAGAGTGGCTTTGGATGGAGACGAACATCTGAACTACAAAGTGCTTAAAAGACTACAAATGTATTGTTGAGTTGTTTACATTTAGAACACCTGAATCGAGTAGCAACCAGACCAGAATGGATGTCAGTTTGAGAACAATTATAATAAACAAATTCTAATAAACGCTTAGTTTAAGATTATTTGAAGTACATTTGCCTTCTACGGAGCTTAAATTTTAATTTTAATTTTAATTTTAATTTTAATTTTAATTTTAATTTTAATTTTAATTTTAATTTTAATTTTAATTTTAATTTTAATTTTAATTTTAATTTATAAAAATAATTTTAATTTATAAAAATAATTTTAATTTTAATTTTAATTTTAATTTTAATTTTAATTTTAATTTTAATTTTAATTTTAATTTTAATTTTAATTTTAATTTTAATTTTAATTTTAATTTTAATTTTAATTTTAATTTTAATTTTAATTTTAATTTATAAAAATAAAAATAAAAATAAAAATAAAAATAAAAATAAAAATAAAAATAAAAATAAAAATAAAAATAAAAATAAAAATAAAAATAAAAATAAAAATAAAAATAAAAATAAAAATAAAATTAAAATTAAAATTAAAATTAAAATTAAAATTAAAATTAAAATTAAAATTAAAATTAAAATTAAAATTAAAATTAAAATTAAAATTAAAATTAAAATTAAAATTAAAATTAAAATTGGACAAAAATGGGGAGAACATGCAAACACAGAAATTCAATCCCAGATCTTCTCGACCTCTTGACTGTGTGGCCAACAGGCTAACCACTAATCCACTGTGCAGCAATCAATTTTTTGTTCGCTCCTACAGTATCAGAATATACCACATAGTATACCATTTGGTTTGAAAGACTATCAAAGCACCTTTTCATTTCCCAGGGACGAGACAACAGCGACGGTAGAACAAGATTAGCATCTGGGCCACATTAGGCTCGGTTCCTGTTTGGGCTCCTTATTCTACCATGTGATGACCACTACGGCTGCTAATCCTATCATGGCCAGCTTTTGTTTGTCTGCTGAGTTAGCTACGATTTAAGTTGACCATCCATCCATCCATCCATCCATCCATCACTACTAATGGGGGCTAACAAGCATCCACGGCACAATGGGACCTCCCAAACGGTGAGTTTGGAAGTTGTGTCATTTCCCTTCCCTAATCTACATCCATTTCCAGACCCCCCCAACCCCCACCACCACCACTACCACCCCTCCATATGGGTGTCATCTTTGGGTGTAACTCTTAGAACCAAAGTACTTTTTATTGTCAAGCAACACAATATGCATTGTTGCACTGGCCTTTTTGGAAACCTTGCCATGACACTTATAGGAAGTGAAAATGAAAAAAAAAAAAATATGAGGTTGATATGGGCGGCACGGCGGTCGAGTGGTTAGCGCGCAGACTTCACAGCTAGGAGACCAGGGTTTAATTCCACCCTCGGCCATCTCTGTGTGGAGTTTGCATGTTCTCCGCCGTGCATGCGTGGGTTTTCTCCAGGTACTCCGGTTTCCTCCCACATTCCAAAAACATGCTAGGTGAATTGGCCAAAAACATGCTAGGTTAATTGGCGACTGAAACGGTGTGCGAGTGGTTAGTGCAGAGGCCACACAGCTAGGAAACCCGAGTTCGATTCCACCCTTGGCCATCTCTGTGTGGAGTTTGCATCCTGGTTTTCTCCGAGGACTCCAGTTTTTCCTCCCACATTCCAAAAACATGCTAGGCTAATTAGCGACTCCAAATTTTCTGGCCACCAGTGCAGGGTGTACCCCGCCTCTCGCCCAAAGACAGCTGGGATAGGCTCCAGCACCCCCGCGACCCTCGTGAGGAACAAGTGGTAGAAAATGAATGAATGAATAATTCTAATAGACGGCACGGCGGTCTAGTGGTTAGCGCGCAGACCTCACAGCTAGGAGACCAGGGTTCAATTCCACCCTCGGTCATCTCTGTGTGGAGTTTGCATGTTCTCCCCGTGCATGCGTGGGTTTTCTCCGGGTACTCCGGTTTCCTCCCACATTCCAAAAACATGCTAGGTTAATTAGCGACTCCAAATTGTCCATAGGTATGAATGTGAGTGTGAATGGTTGTTTGTCTATATGTGCCCTGTGATTGGCTGGCCACCAGTCCAGGGTGTACCTTGCCTCTCGCCCCAAAGACAGCTGGGATAGGCTCCAGCACAGCAGACTAGTGGTTAGCACGTAGACTTCAAAGCTAGGAGAACCCGAGTTCGATTCCACTGTTGGCCATCTCTGTGTGGAGTTTACACATTCTCCCCGTGCATGGGTAGGTTTTCTCCGGTTTCCTCCCACATTCCAAAAACATGCTAGGTTAATTAGCGACTCCAAATTGTCCATAGGTATGAATGTGAGTGTGAATGGTTGTTTGTCTATATGTGCCCTGTGATTGGCTGGCCACCAGTCCAGGGTGTACCCCATCTCTCGCCCAAAAACAGCTGGGATAGGCTCCAGCACCCCGAGAAAATGAATGAATGAGGTTGATCTCTGGAATTGTTTCTATATTCATCCAAAAGAAGGATATTTGTCACGGACTCACGGTCCCCAGCTCCTCCAAAGATCTCCACGGTCCTTACGTTGTCATGCTGGACCCAGAAAATAGTCTTCCCCAAACACATTTAAGTTGAACCTGGAAACCATTTCCTTGGCTTTTTTAAGGCGGCGCCTTCCTAATGATAGAAAAGTGCTCCGGACAAACAGCAAAGACAAGAGTCTACAAAAGTGTTTCCTTTTAGGGCGCTTGAATCAGCGTAACAACCCCATCATAAAAGGTAATCACCAGTTCTCAAAACATTAAGTGGTTTTTATCTTTATTCTCACACACAACATATTGTTGACATTAACTTCGGCTCGCGGCGTTCTCGGAATTTCGACAATTTCGGGGTTTATTTAGAACAGGTTAAAACAGCTTTAATGCTAATGAGCTCAGTGTTTCCCACATGACTGCAATCTATGTACAGTGGCGGTGCCTTGCAAGGTTTACGTCACCGGGAAGAGTGTGTCCAATCTCGGTTTTCTAAGACAGTTGTGTGTTTTTTGGTACCCTCCATGTCTGGATATCAACGCCGATTGTATTTGATAACTAATTAAATCCATGATTCAAGGAAGCGGACTTTTAAAGTTGCTAAAAATAGCAACAAAAAATTGCCAATATTGTAACTACTGCATGTAATATGTCTTAGGAAGCGGAATTCCGATGCATGTGTAGTAGTGGGACTTTTAAAAACCCAAAACCGGGTTGACCTTTTTGTTCAAAAAGCCTGATTCTTAATCACCTTCAACCTGACAAACTTGATTGAGGGAATTCCTGCGCATTAAAGGATGTCTCGAACACATCCTGGCTCTCACCTTCCGACTTATTTTAGTGTGCATCCTTCTACTCCACATAAGCATCTTGTATAATTTAACCATAACTTGTCTCCAACGCCCAAATTTTATTAACATTCTCAAAATAAAAAATCGATGTTATAATGATAAACACGGTACCTACTCAACTTAACACTTTTCCACCGTCAAATCAGGTTCTAACAACAGGGTGCTGGAGCCTATCCCAGCTGTCTTCAAGCGAAAGGCGGGGTACACCCTGGACTGGTGGCCAGCCAATCACAGGGCACATATAGACAAACAACCATTCACACTCACATTCATACCTATGGACAAGTTGGAGTCGCTAATTAACCTAGCATGTTTTTGGAATGTGGGAGGAAACCGGAGAAAACCCACGCATGCACGGGGAAGAACATGCAAACTCCACACAGAGAGATGGCCGAGGGTGGAATTGAACCTGGGTCTTTTAGCAGTGAGGCCTGCGCACTAACCACTCGTCCACCGTCCGTCGTAGAAAATCTCCACTCCAGGAGACAATGCTTCTGATAGCCGCCAAGATGACATCAAGTCTTGGGGTTCATCTGGTGCCGAAATGTTCCGATGACGTCTTGTTAAAATTAGCCTGCACCAGCAACATCAAAAACACTTTGGTCCCATTAGGGAAAACGGCCATTGTCCCGCTAGCGGTAATCGTCCATTTTGCTTTCCCCATTAGAACACAAAGCAAAAGGGGGAGGTAAAAACAGTTTGCCCACAAATCTCCCTCTGTGTGCCAACTGGTTTACTCCACTTATTCAGGCTCCAGAAGCAAAGAACCATCTGCTCGTTTCAACTCCCGCCTCAAAACACTCAATAATGCGCATTCATCGCCGGCATTTGTGGTTTGCCAGCACATTATTTGACCAAACACTCGGTGAAAGTCCCTCCAAAAAAAAAAAAAACGCATCTAAAGCAAGACTGACCGAGCCGTGAATGCGTCCGCTTTGAATGTGAGCGTCCTTGCTTGGGCTCCTCCTGGCGTCAGTTGAATGGCGACCGCCCGAGCAAAAGGAGATCCTGGACAAAGCCGGAGTTGAGGTAGAAGCCAAAATACAGTCAAGCTAAAATAAAATGATTTGACCGTATATAAAACCCAAGCTTAAAAAAAAAATGCCTTTTTTGGCACTAAAATCTGTGAAGACGTGCATCGTCTTTTGGTATGTTCCGGTTTTAGAGGTGTACAATAATACAGGGTCAGGCAAAATGATCTGACACATTTGTAGGTTAAATAAAACGCAAATAAAGTAAAGTAACAAAAAAGTGTTTTTATTTTCGAAAAGTACATATAATGCCATTTTGCTTTGTTTCTTTATAATGCTAATTCTTTTAATTCTTTATTATCTTTTTATCTTTTTCAATCGTAGACAACACCATAAAAAAATAAATAAATAAATAAAAATAAAAATAAAAATAAAAATAAAAATAAAAATAAAAATAAAAATAAAAATAAAAATAAAAATAAAAATAAAAATAAAAATAAAAATGAAAATGAAAATGAAAATGAAAATGAAAATGAAAATGAAAATGAAAATAAAAATAAAAATAAACCAGTACCACCTTAAGTATGACTGTACAGTTACTTTTTAGATTTTATGTGACTTCAAAAATTATACAGGGTCAGGCAAAATGATCTGACATATTTGTAGGTTAAATAAAAGGCAAATAAAGTAAAATTTAAAAAAAAAGTGTTTTTATTTTCGAAAAGTACATATAATGCAATTTTTTGGACTGGTGAGCATGGCGCTTTCATTGTGTTTATCAAAACAAACGAATCCGTAACACAACGAGCGTTTTTTTATAAAAATTAAAATTAAAATTAAAATTAAAATTAAAATTAAAATTAAAATTAAAATTAAAATTAAAATTAAAATTAAAATTAAAATTAAAATTAAAATTAAAATTAAAATTAAAATTAAAATTACTGTACAGTTACTTTTTAGATTTTACATGACTAAAAAAAATTATACAGGGTCAGGCAAAATGATTTGAGACATATGGAGGTTAAATAAAAGGCAAATAAAGTAAAATAAAAAAAAGTGTTTTTATTATAAAAATAAAAGAAATAAATAAAAATAAAAATAAAAATAAAAATAAAAATAAAAATAAAAATAAAAATAAAAATAAAAATAAAAATAAAAATAAAAATAAAAATAAAAATAAAAATAAAAATAAAAATAAAAATAAAAATAAAAATAAAAATCCCGTACCAGCTTGTTATGGGTTACCAACTTCAGAGCTACTGGATCGCACCGCCAGAACTGATTTAATTTTTAAAACATAATGAAACAGAACTGCATTATATGGACTTTTGGAAAATTAAAAACACTTTTTTTGTTTACTTTACTTTATTTGCCTTTTATTTAACCTACAAATGTCTCAGATCCCTGTACAACAAAATGGCTCCATTGCCGAGTGGCATACTAGTCAATATTTCACATGCTAATATAATTGTGAAAATGAACATAGACATAAGTCTTATCGTGCAAAGTATCGATCTGATACTGATATTTGGATGCATGCGCCCGCCTCGAATCGGTATTACTATTTTAATAGATGAAAGTGTGGGGGCCAAATAAACACTTTAATCTTTGTATGAATATTCACATCCAGCTGTCTGTGGAAGAAGATAACAGTTGGTGTGCTTGAGACCCGCAAATAGACCAAAGTCATGGCTGGACAGAAGCAGCAACACCCCCCCCCCCCCCCCCCCCAAAAAAAATCCCACCACAAGCTCAGTAAGCACCTTTGTAAAACAACACACTTAGATTTATATTATTAACTTTTCCTTTATTATGATTTGGGAATATAATTTGGATTAAAAAAAATGTGTTTCATTGAACGGGAATACAAAAAAATTCCCAAAAGTCACATCTGAAAATCATATTTCATCATAATGGTTAAATATAATCAGATTAAAATGGCATTTCCCTTTTTCCAGTGAATGTAATTTGCTCTTTTTAACGAGGAAAATTTAATCTCATCCTAATCCAATGGACTTGTACGGCGAGCTTGGGTTCGGAATACAAAACCTGCTGTCGGTGTGCTTGGCATCGGTGGGGGTGTTGGCTGGCCCCCGACAACACGCCTCCGCACTGCCAGGCTGTCAGGGGGCCAAGGCCGAGCAGCAGCTGCCGGCCCAAAACCAGCGGGCACTAATTGAGGCGGCCGGAGGGAGCCCCCCCCCCCCACCCTGTGCTGCCCGGGTCCTCCCACTACCACCTCCTCCTCCTCCAGGCTACAACACACACACTCATCCACCGAACACACACAATGCCGGTTTAATTATGAAAAATTAGCCAAAAGCTAATCTCACATCTTTTCCAATCAAAGATCTATCCATGGCTGCCAGGAAAATAATAACAAATTACATTTTTTTTCTGCCCAAATAAACACATTTCCCTTCGAGGAAACACTCAGCTGTTTAACTGAGAGAACACATGATTGTGTTTTACACTAAATATTCAATATCCTCATGTAAATTTGGCATTAATTTACTGATACCTCAAATATCTTATTTTTTATTTTTCTACACAAAATAAGATGAAAAATAAATAAACAAATCAAGAATAAAGAAAATCAATCAATCAGTAATAAATAAATATAATAATAATTATAAACACGACTATAGTCACATTTATACTTTTTTTATTTACAACATATTGCGCAACTGCAGGGTCTTGAGACACATGCTAACTCGCAAACTAGAGAGCTAGCGACCTAAACGGTAGCCTTCAAGTTATTTCCTTTCAACTTAAATAGCCAAAAACTTACCACTTCCACACGGATAGGGAGGATAACTATTAACAGTTATTTAACCTTTAACATGAACATTAATCAAACGTAATATTTTTTTCTGGGTACATGATGCCATACAGCATCCATATCAAACTTGCGCGGGCCGCACTAACATTAAACTTTCATATCAAGGCGGGGGCCTCAAACTAGTGTCCTGCGGGCCACATTTGGCCCGCGGGCCGCGTGTTTGTTATCCTCACAAGGGTCGCAGGGGGAGAGGCAAGGTACATATTGGACTTGTCAGGCTTGTCATATTTGTGATAATTTCATTTAAAAAAAACATCATACCAACAGTAAAATATGGTGGTGGTAGTGTAGTGGTCAGGGGCTGTTTTGCTGCTTCAGGACCTGGAAGGACCCTCTGTGATAAATGTAAACATTTGTTCATCAAAACTTTTCAATCGGGTGAGAGGCGGGGTACACATTGGACTTGTCAGGTTTGTCATATTTGTGATAATTTCATAAAAAAAACATCATACCAACAGTAAAATATGGTGGTGGTAGTGTAGTGATCAGGGGCTGTTTTGCTGCTTCAGGACCTGCTGTGTTAATAAGAAAAACACTAGGTAAACACGTTCAGGCTTGTCATTCATTTTCTACCGCTTATCCTCACAAGGGTCTCGGGGGGGGGGGGGGGGGGGTGGAGCTTCTCAGGCTTGTCATATTTGTGACAATTTCATTAAAAAAAACATAATTACCAACAGTAAAATATGGTGGTGGTAGTGTAGTGGTCAAGGGCTGTTTTGCTGCTTCAGGACCTGGAATGACCTGCTGTGATAAATGTAAACATCTATTCGTCACAAAAAAAAAATCTTGAGAACACTGATAGTCTTTTCGGTATGATGTCTCACTCGTCACGTAAATGGCGTCCAACCGTTACGTTAATACCCCCACAAGCCAAATCAAGCTCTACTGCCTCAAAGTGTCTCACAGAGTGTCTCTCAACGTTCGGG
The DNA here is from genome assembly GCF_030265055.1 of Doryrhamphus excisus. Lineage (NCBI taxonomy): Eukaryota > Metazoa > Chordata > Actinopteri > Syngnathiformes > Syngnathidae > Doryrhamphus > Doryrhamphus excisus. The sequence continues at coordinate 18,733,622 of NC_080478.1, forward strand.
TGTCAGCAGTTTTGGTTGTATTTCCAAAAGGTCTCCTTGAGTGCGGGTAAACATCGCGTTAATACGGCGGTCTGAAATATTGATGGCGTGTTTTGTTTGCATTTTTGCCGCACTTGAGAGGCCATCTGGACAGGTCGGCCTTTCTCACGTTAAATATTCATTGGCCCGATGAATGTGACCAGGGGAGAGCAAAAGAGGGTCATTTTGTAACGTGAGAGAGGAGAGTCGGGAGAATCGAAGTGGGGGGGTTGAGCGGCCTTCAACAATAGCGTTTTCAAACAGATGGATGATAGCGAGCGGGGGGGGGGGGGTATATAGTTCAGTGTCATAGTAGAACTTGATATCTGATTATGTTCAGCCCGAGCCTATAAATACAAAGGGATTACATGTAGTTACATGAATAATGAATTTGAGATTATTCTGTTGACATGTGTCTAATTTGTTGTGGTTTGCGGAATTGCCATGCACAAGATCGAGTTCCTCCAGTGGGCCAATTAAATAATCCTCGCCGACCGACTCTTACATGAAGTGAACGAATTAGCGATGAATCGTTCACGTAGCATGTGCAATCAGGAGAATATATTTAATAAGCTAAAAAAACAACATAGTTATTAATGGTCCAGCGCTCCAAAGTACTTTCCCTTTGTTCAGCAGTTGTCATTAAACACACCGTACTCCGAGTGTGCAGTTCAAGAGTGACGATGACAAGCAAACACAGACGTGACAATCGTTACTAAAAGGATTTTTTTTGACCAGTTTAAACCGGTTCAAACAAAAAAACCCATAAAAAATCACATATCTCGGGAACCGGAAGTCATAGAGTCGTGCTTGGTACCGTTGGAAAGCTGGCGGCGATTTATGCAGTTGGGAATTGGTTCCAAGTCAATAGGACTTCTTACCATATGGGAGTTATATGCGAAAAACACTTTTTCCAATGGCTTCAGACCAGTTTAAACCGGTTCAAACATAAAAAAAACATTAAAAATCACATATTTCGGGAACCGGAAGTCATAGAGTCGTGCTTGGTATGTAGGTGGGAATTGGTTCCAAGTCAATAGGACGTCCTACCGTATGGGAGTTATATGCGAAAAAGACTTTTCCAGACCAGTTTAGACCAGTTCAAACACAAAAAATCATAAAAAATCGCATATCTCGGAAACGGAAAGTCGTAGAGTCGTGCTTGGTACCGTTGGAAAGCTGACAGCGATTTATGCAGGTGGGAATTGGTTCCAAGTCAATTGGACGTCTTACCGTATGGGAGTTTTATGTGAAAAAAACGCTTTTTCCATACCAGTTTAAACCGGTTCAAACACACAAAACACTCATCAAAAATCGTGTATCTCGGAAACCGAAAGTCGGAGCAATTCGTGCTTGGTACCGTTGGAAAGCTGGCGGCGATTAATGCTTGTGGGAATTGATTCCAAGTCAATTGGACTTCTTACCGTATGGGAGTTACATGCAAAAAACGCTTTTTCCAGACCAGTTTAGACCAGTTCAAATACACAAAAAACTCATCAAAAATCGCATATCTCGGAAACCGAAAGTTGGAGCGATTTGTGCTCGGTACCGTTGGAAAGCTGGAGGCGAATTATGCAGGTGGGAATTGGTTCCAAGTCAATAGGACGTCTTACTGTATGGGAGTTATATGCGAAAAACACTTTTTCCAGACCAGTTTAGACCAGTTCAAACACACAAAAAACTCATCAAAAATCACGTATCTCGGAAACGGAAAGTCGTAGCGAGTCGTGCTTGGTACCGTTGGAAAGCTGGCAGCGATTTATGCTCGTGGGAATTGGTTCCAAGTCAATTGGACTTCTTACCATATGGGAGTTATATGTGAAAAAACACCTTTTCCAGACCAGTTGAGACCAGTTCAAACACAAAAAACCCATAAAAAATCGCGTTACTTCGTAAATGGAAAGTCGTAGCGAGTTCGACTTGGTATCGTTGGAAAGCAAGCGGCGATTTATGCTTGTGGGAATTGGTTCCAAGTCAACTGGACTTCTTACCGTATCGGACTTATATGCGAAAAACACTTTTTCCAGACCAGTTTAAACCGGTTCAAACACACAAAACACTCATCAAAAATCGCATATCTCGGAAACCAAAAGTTGGAGCGATTTGTGCTTGGTACCGTTGGAAAGCTGGCGGCGAATTATGCAGGTGGGAATTGGTTCCAAGTCAACTGGACTTCTTACCGTATGGGAGTTATATGCGAAAAACAGTTTTTCCAGACCAGTTTAGACCAGTTCAAACACAAAAAACCCATAAAAAAATCACGTTACTTCGGAAATGGAAAGTCGTAGCGAGTTCGACTTGGTACCGTTGGAAAGCTGGTCGCAATTTATGCTCGTGGGAATTGGTTCCAAGTCAATAGGACGTCTTCCCGTATGGGACTTGTTGCGAAAAACAGTTTTTCCAGACCAGTTTAAACCGGTTCAAACACACAAAACACTCATCAAAAATTGCGTATCTCGGAAACGGAAAGTCGTAGCGAGTCGTGCTTGGTACCGTTGGAAAGCTGGCGGCGATTTATGCTCATGGGAATTTGTTCCAAGTCAATAGGATGTCTTACCGTATGGGAGTTATATGCGGAAAACACTTTTTCGAGACCAGTTTAGACCAGTTCAAACACACAAAAAACTCATCAAAAATCACGTATCTCGGAAACGGAAAGTCGTAGCGAGTCGTGCTTGGTATCGTTGGAAAGCTGGCGGCGAATTATGCAGGTGGGAATTGGTTCCAAGTCAATAGGACTTCTTACCGTATTGGAGTTACATGCAAAAACACTTTTTCCAATGGCTTCAGACCAGTTTAAACCGGTTCTAACAAAAAAAAACCCCATAAAAAATCACGTATCTCGGGAACCGGAAGTCATAGAGTCGTGCTTGGTACCGTTGGAATCGCTTGTTAATATTTAATGTAAGCCTATCAATTATGAAGAAATCTGCAGCTGAACACTCATTAAGAGGAGGGGTGGTTGCTTAGGAGCACTGGCATGTTCTGTCACTTCTGTGGTGTCCGTAACGGGACACCCTGCTGTGTGACAGTAATATGGTGGAAAGTAAATAAGACAGTGGGTGCAGGGATCTTTGTTGTGGGGGCTGCCACAAGCGTGCTACAAATCCAAGTGTTCAATAATGCAGCCTTGACACGTGTCTTGCTTGTTTTGTTACCCGGCGGTCCTTACATGTTGCTTGTGTATCATAAACAACGTACAGCGGAACATTAAAAGTCCAGAACAAATTGGGTTCCAATTTCAGGAATGTTGAATGCATTTTTATTGGGAGCTGAAAGTTGGGATCGTTGGAAAGCTGGCAGCGATTTATGCAGGTCGGATTTGATTCCAAGTCAATTGGACCGTGTGGAAGTTAATGCGAAAAACACTTTTTCCAGACCAATTTAGACTAGTTTAGACCAGTTCAAACACACAAAAAACTGATCAAAAATCGCGTATCTCTGAAACGGAAAGTCGTAGCGAGTCATGCTTGGTACCGTTGGAAAGCTGGTGGCGATTTATGCAGGTTGGAATTGATCCCAAGTCAATTGGACTTCTTACCATATGGGAGTTACGTATATGCGAAAAACACTTTTTCCAGACCAGTTTAGACCAGTTCAAACACAAAAAACTGATCAAAAATCACGTATCTCGGAAACGGAAAGTCGTAGCGAGTCGTGCTTGGTACCGTTGGAAAGCTGGCAGTGATTTATGTAGGTGGGAATTGGTTCCAAGTCAATTGGACTTCTTACCATATGTGAGTTATATGCAAAAAACACTTTTTCCAGACCAGTTTAGACCAGTTCAAACACAAAAAAACTCATCTAAATATTGCGTATCTCGGAAACGGAAAGTTTTAGCAAGTCATGCTTGATACCGTTGGAAAGCTGGCGGCGATTTACGCAGGTTGGAATTGATCCCAAGTCAATTGGACTTCTTACCGTATGGGAGTTATATGCAAAAAACACTTTTTCCAGACCAGTTTAGACCAGTTCAAACACACAAAAAAATGATCAAGAATCGCGTATCTCGGAAACGGAAAGTCGTAGCGAGTCATGCTTGCTACCGTTGGAAAGCTGGCGGCGAATTATGCAGGTGGGAATTGGTTCCAAGTCAATAGGACTTCTTACCGTATGGGAGTTATATGCCAAAAACACTTTTTCCAATGCTTTAGACCAGTTTAAACCGGTTCAAACAAACAAAAAAATCATCAAAAATTGCGTATCTCGGGAACCGAAAGTCGCAGAGTCGTGCTTGGCACCGTTGGAAAGCTGGTGGCGATTTACGCAGGTTGGAATTGATTCCAAGTCAATTGGACTTCTTACCATATGGGAGTTACGTATATGCGAAAAACACTTTTTCCAGACCAGTTTAGACCAGTTCAAACACAAAAAACTGGAAACGGAAAGTCGTAGCGAGTCATGCTTGGTACCGTTGGAAAGCTGGTGGCGATTTATGCAGGTTGGAATTGATTCCAAATCAATAGGACTTCTAACTGTATGGGAGTTATTCATGAAAACACTTTTTCCAGACCAGTTCAGACCGGTTCAAATGCAAAAAACTCATAAAAATAACGTATCTCGGAAACGGAAAGTCATAGCGAGTCGTGCTTGGTATCGTTGGAAAGATGGCGGCGATTTATGCAGGTGGGAATTAGTTCCAAGTCAATAGGACTTCTTACCGTATGGGAGTTATATGCAAAAAACACTTTTTCCAGACCAATTTAGACCAGTTTAGACCAGTTCAAACACACAAAAAACTGATCAAAAATTGCGTATCTCGGGAACTGAAAGTCGTAGAGTCGTGCTTAGGACCGTTGGAAAACTGGCAGTGATTTATGCAGGTGGGAATTGGTTCCAAGTCAATTGGACTTCTTACCGTATGGGAGTCATATGCGAAAAACGCTTTTTCCAGACCAGCTTCAGACCAGTTTAGACCAGTTCAAACACACAAAAAACTAATCAAAAATTATGTATCTCGGAAACGGAAAGTCGTAGCAAGTCATGCTTGGTACTGTTGAAAAGCTCACTGCGAATTGTGTACGTCGGTATTGATTCCAAGTCGGTAGGACTTCCCGTTCGGGAGTTTTTTGTTCCATACTGTAGATCAAAGGCAGTGCAGTCTTATAAGTCTTATAATATTCTATTTTATCAGAAGAATATCACTCCGGTATAGTTCCCCCATTGGGTATCCCGTATCGTCTTAAAGCCCCTGAAATAAGCATTTTTAGGGGGCAACATCAACACAGCTGGACACCCTCAAAGTTTGTGTGTTTACGTCTGTTCGCTACCTTTCCAACTTGACTCTAAAAATAGCTCGGGTGCATCCGGTTGGGATGTGAACAGTGCAGTCATCTTTCCCTGTGAAGGACACAACAGTGTCTGAAGTTTTGGGAGCAGGGAGAAGGGGGTTTGGGGGGCGGGGGGTAGCGACAGGGGGAAGGAAGCTGTGACTACCGTGTGACAAGCGCCCTGTTCCTTCCTCCCAGGCCTGGGAAACAGGAAGTGCTACACACAAGGCATTATTGTGATGGGTGAGGAAATGCAAGGTCCTCTAAAATAAGAGCCTCAATCTGGTTGTCAATGACAGGAGACTGTCCTCCACAGAGACCGACCCCCCCCCCCCACACCCCCCCACCCACCTCCACTAGTGAGGGATACGGCACTTGTACTATTTTATGTACTAGTGGAAAGATACAAGTTGCATGTCTTGTCGGTCCCCAGCATGAGTAACGACATTTCAAAGTGGGGGCTTTCAGGGTGGGGGGCAAAAATGGGAGGCAGTTTGTGTTCAGCAGACGTCGAGGAGGAGCCGGTTGCTAAGAGAGATGCAAGGCTTTGTAGTGGGCCGCCTCCCAGTTAATCAAAACCCTTCTTTTTATCTGTTTCACGCTTTCAATTAGACAGCTCTGGAAACGGTCCCGAGCCTCTGCATTGGAGATAACCATGGCAGCCCATTGGCAAGGCAGGCTCCAGCCGCGTCCTGCTGTTTGTTGTCCGTGCCTTGTTTCCATTCCAGATACCAGACCCCCCCCCACCACCACCATCATCATCAGAGCAAAACTGCAGCGTAGTGTCCCTTCTGCCAAAAGCAGCATGGCACCTCTTGTAGCAAATTAAACGGCTAAGATCTCAATTTTTGGTCGAATTTGGGAAATTAATAAAAGATCCATCAATGTCTGTGTCGGCTTTTCAATACTAATTAAAGCAAAACAGATGCCAAGGCTCTTTAGGTCATCAATCACACTTGGCAAAGATGCTTGCATTCAGTGTGAAAATATACTAACAATAACAATATCGCTTCAAATATTTTAATTATTATAATATTTGACATTGAACTTGTAGTCATTATGTGCAACTCAAAACAGGCGTCATAACAATGGAAATAAAGCTATTTAAGCGACCTTACAGGTGTTGAACAAAAGCCAAGATTTACTGCCATCTAATGGTTAAACTGCGGAACAACAAACTGGAGGAACTGGCTGCAGTATTGGGGTTTGAGGTCTGACCAGGAAGTAGCTGCCTCAATCCCAATGACTATGAGCCTCCCACTTCTCCAGATTTGTGCTAGTGGTCTCCAAAAGCGAGGGCATGTCCTGTACTAGCTCACTATCTGATCGTTCCTTACCAAAGAACGTTCCTCGACCCATCGCTCCCATTAGTAGTCCTGTGAATCCTCTACCCGCACCCTGAGAGAAGGGACGACTCAAAGGTATCTGGCTCCCGGGGTCACATAAGGTGCTAGAGACTGGATCTCGAGGGGCCTCATTTATAGAAGCAACATCAGTGACATCATAGAGATGTGTGAATGCTTGCTTTTGATCCACTTCCGGTGATGGTAATTCCACACTTGGTTCTTGTTCCACAGGTGCGGTCTGGGTGGGGGACCCAATTTCAGGACCGAAGCGAGCCAACAGTCCGTTATCAGTGACTGGGTAGTGTTTGGCGGCACATTCTCGACGATGAATGCGCATCTGCTCCAGCTGCCTGAGCTCCGAGGGTAACTCAAACACACTCTCCTGTGGAAGCAACACTTGAACATAAAAATGCAGGTACATGATACAAGGTGTCACTTTAAACCTTTTGGGGGTTTGGTATACTTTTGGGTTTAGAATTCCACCTGAAAAACTGTACGTCTTGCCTCGGTTGGTTTGCTTTTCTTCAGTACCACCTTAAGTATGACTGTACAGTTACTTTTTAGATTTTATGTGACTTCAAAAATTATACAGGGTCAGGCAAAATGATATGACACATTTCATTAAATAAAAGGCAAATAAAGTAAAGAAACAGAAAAGTACATATAATGTAATTCTGTTTCATTATTTTATTTACATTTTATTTATTTTAATTTAATTTAATTTAAATTGATTAAATTTTATTAAATTTTATTTAAATTTATTAAATTTTATTAAATTTTATTTAATAATAATAATTTAAATTTTATTTAATAATAATAATAATAATAATAATAATAATAATAATAATAATTTTAATTTTAATTTTAATTTTAATTTTAATTTTATTATATAATATTATAATATTATTATATAATTTGATGGTGTTGTCTACCAAGATTGACGTGCAAACGGAACGCTCGTTGTGTTGCAGTTACAGATTCGTTTGTCTTGAGCAACGTTTTCCACAATAAAAGCGCCACCAGTCTAATTCATGGCAGCAACTGAAAAAGAAACCAAAAACCATGAAGGTTATAAAGAATTAAAAGAATTAGCATTATAATGAAACAAAGCAAAATGGCGTTATATGTACTTTTCGAAAATAAAAACAATATTTTTAAATTGTACTTTATTTGCCTTTTATTTAACCCTGTATAATTTTTGTGGGTGCTCACCAGTTCCAAAAAATTGCATTATATGTACTTTTCAAAAATAAAAACACTTTTTGTTTTACTTTATTTGCCTTTTATTTAACCTACAAAAATTATACAGGGTTAAATAAAAGGCAAATAAAGTAAAATTTAAAAAAAGCCTTTTTATTTTGATTAGAAGTAAAATTTAAAAAAAAGTGTGTTTTCGAAAACAAAAACACTTTTTTGTTTTACTTTATTTGCCTTTTATTTAACATACAAAAATTATACAGGGTTAAATAATTTAACATACAAAAATTATACAGGGTTAAATAAAAGGCAAATAAAGTAAAACAAAAAAGTGTTTTTATTTTCAAAAACACACTTTTTTTTAATTTTACCTTTTATTTAACCTACAAAAATTATACAGGGTTAAATAAAAGGCAAATAAAGTAAAACAAAAAAGTGTTTTTATTTTCGAAAACACACTTTTTTTAAAATTTTACTTTATTTGGCTTTTATTTAACCCTGTATAATTTTTGTAGGTTAAATAAAAGGCAATAAAAATAAAAGGCTTTTTTTAAATTTTACTTTATTTGCCTTTTATTTAACCCTGTATAATTTTTGTAGGTTAAAGTAACATTTTTAAATGTTACTTTATTTGCCTTTTATTTAACATACAAAAATTATACAGGGTTTTTGCCTTTTATTTAACATACAAAAATTATACAGGGTTAAATAAAAGGCAAATAAAGTAACATTTAAAAATCTGTTTTTATTTTCGAAAAGTACATATAATGCAATTTTTTGGACTGGTGAGCACGGCGCTTTCATTGTGGAAACGTTTATCAACACAAACAAATCTGTAACTGCAACACAACGAGCGTTACGTTTGGACTACAATCTTGGTAGACATGATCCCGTACCAGCTCAAAAACACCATCTTGTTATGGGTTACCAACTTCAGAGCTACTGGATCGCACCGGCAGAACTGATTTAATTTTTTAAAACATAATGAAACAGAATGGCATTATATGGACTTTTGGAAAAGTAAAATAAAATAAAATAAAATAAAATAAAAATAAATAAAAATAAAATAAAATAAAATAAAATAAAATAAAATAAAATAAAATAAAATAAAATAAAATAAAATAAAATAAAATAAAATAAAATAAAATCAACTGTCCGACCTCGCACAGCCAGAACTGATATAATTTTTAAAACATAATGAAACAGAATGACATTATATGTACTTTTGGAAAATTAAAAACACTTTTTTGTTTCTTTGCTTTATTTGCCTTTTATTTAACCTACAAATATGTCAGATCATTTTTGCCTGTATATTTTTATGTAGTAACTGCTCCAAGCTGAACATTTAAATCCGGCAAAAAAAAATCGGTAAATCAATTTTCAAATGTGTGTACTACTTGTAGCAGATCATTTGAATACACTTAAATTATGTTAGTATGAGCAATGAGTTGTTGCGTTCAAAGACACCGCATCATTTAAGTTGAATTCACAAGTTTTCTGTGTTTTTGCTAGTGATTATTATCAGCAGTAAAATGACTCTCACCATATTTAAGCTCTCCAGATTATCCAGCGGGTACTGGCTGTTAGTGAGGTAGGTGTCCACCAGGGTCATGTAGTCCGTCAGGAGAGTATCCAGCAGCACCAGTCTCAGAGGCTGCAAGTAGATCACCGACAGCGCCATCACCTTCAGGAGGGGTATGGGACACGGACGCTTGTACCACATCTCTGTTTCCTCCTGCATAAAAACACACCGTCATGGAGTAGATGTTAAAACCGCGTTCCTCCTCCATTTACATAGTACCTTTGTCAGCTGGGACTTGGTCTTTAGTGACAAGAGCTGGGAGGACGGCACCTTCAAGTGGAGGCTCACCACCTCCTGAAGGGTGCTCACTCTATCTGGAAGGAAGCCTCCTGTCTCAGAGTGGAAGCACATGACATCTGCGACCTTGGACAAAAAAGGTCAAAGAGTACCTTCAAGGTAAAAATATATATAGAATATGTATTACTACTACTCTACCCTTATACCTGTGTGTCAAAGACATTCATTAGCTTTACTCCAAACTGTGTCATCAGACATCCAGCAATCGCTCTGCAGTCATGGATGACCTGCAGCGTGTAAAAAAATCAACAAAAGTTACGCCAGAATCTGCAAGACGAAACACAAACGATGCTCACCTTCAGGATGCGCTTATTCTCCAGAATCATGGAAAGACCATTTTTAAAGGCCCGCGCTCCAAGTAATAAGACGTCAAATAAATAGACCTTGTTTTTTGTGGCAATCTAAAAGAAAAACAAATAACATGAAAAAGTATCAAAAAATGTGACATTTACATACTTTAACCTTCATTCATCCATCCATGTTCAATAATAATAATAATCATCATCATAATAAAGCAGGGTACTGTCATGTCTGTCGTCTAGCTAAAACTCAACTCTGAATCCCCAATCTCACTTCCTGTCCGCACTTCCAGAAGACATTTATTGGAACGCACACAAGTGCCAGTCTTATTTCTGACTTAAATGTCTTATTTTCTGATTATATACACTATAGTGCAGGGGTCTCAAACTCAATTTAAAAAAAAAACAACAAAAAAACGCATTTATTAAAAACAAAAAAATTTAAAAAAACTTCACCTTGGTTCCAATTTTCTACAATAAAAGCTCTGATAAAACATTCCACTGTTCTCAAATATCTTACTTTTTATTTTTCTACACAAAATAAGACAAAAAATAAATAAACAAATCAAGAATAAAGAAAATCAATCAATCAGTAATAAATAAATAAATATAATAATAATAATAATAATAAAACGGCAAATAATCAAAACTTAAGAAACCACATATAGTTGGTGGGTAGACAAATTATTTTTTTCACATTAAAATGAACAAAGCATTATTAGAGCCCTGTAGACATGACAAAACACGACTATAGTCACACTTATACTCTTTTTATTTACAACATATTGCGCAACTGCAGGGTCTTGAGACACATGCTAACTCGCAAACTAGAGAGCTATAGCGACCTAAACGGTAGCCTTCAAGTTATTTCCTTTAAACTTAAATAGCCAAAAACTTACCACTTCCACACGGATAGGGAGGATAACTATTAACAGTTATTTAACCTTTAACATGAACATTAATCAAACGTAATAATTTTTTCTGGGTACATGATGCCATACAGCGGGGGTCTCAAACACGCGGCTTGCGGGCCACATTTGGCCCGCGGGCCGCGTGTTTGAGACCCCTGCTATAGTGGGTATTACGATTATAAAGGTGACTATGGGGTTGTTATGCTACGTTTCGAGGAGGTCATAAATAGGTTTTCGATGCTCTAACTCCCAAAATACTTGATTCATAAATACAAAATCCTACTTCGCAGAAATTCACTTATCACTATTGGGTCTACAAGCAATGAAGCATGATAAACGAGGGATTACTGTACTAGAGAAGGGTGGATTAAACTAGGAAAAATGTAATGACGACCGTGCAACCAGAAAGTGGATTTAAAGAATTCGGTGCCACACATGTCCTTGTTCTGGCTGCTAGGTACAAAACGGTCAAATTCAATTCCGTTATCCAATTGAAAATTAGTACATCAAAAATGTTACTGTATAGCACTTAATTATATAAAGTACGATGCCTGTTTCTGTCACCAATTCCCATTAGTTACGTGTCAAAGAGTGAGTAATTTGTTTATTTTAGTTTTATTTAGTCACCTATACAGTGGGGGACTTATTTTTTATCTTTATATGACAGTTAAGAATGTTACACTGTTACTTTAAAAGCATTGTTTGGACAATTTATGACAGATTTTTATGAGCTTTTGACCTTGGAATTGGGAGTCATGGAAACGTTCGAACACCCAAATCATTCCTGGCTACGGAAGGTCAGCACCAAGCTGACCGTTCTCACTTCCTGTTCTCACCTGAAGCCAACACAATCTCCCGTGATTGTATATCGCGACCCCGTCAACCCCCACGCCAACCACATGCTGCTTCTTGATGTCCATCACCTAAAAGTATGAAGGTAGACGTTATTTTTGGACGTAGCAAACGTAGCTTAAACACTCCGTCAACTTACAGCAGATGCAAATTTCTCCTGAAACTCATCAATAACTTCAAAGTTGATGTATTCTTCATCTTCATCTATATAAAAAAAATAATGGTTATTTATATTTTGGATGACAATGAATAATGAATATGATAATTGACATAGAGCTCACCGTGGTAAACAGTCTGTCTGTATGGTTGGAACTTCTTCACCTTCAAGTGCTCTTCCAGATCTTCAGGAATATTTCTGGCCAACATGTTTTGTTGAGAGAAACTCGATAAACGAGTCACTGGCGTCGGGCGAATTTTGGTATCGATCCATTACCAAGTAAATGATTTAATAATTTTGCCTTTAAATTACTGATCATGGGCTGCACGGTGGATGAGTGGTTAGCGCACAGACCCCACAGCTAGGACACCTGAGTTCAATTCCACATTCGGCTATCTCTGTGTGGAGTTTGCATGTTCTCCGTGTGCATGCGTGGTTTCCTCCCACCTTCCAAAAACATGTTCCAAATTGTCCATATGTATGAATGTGAGTGTGAATGGTTGTTTGTCTATATGTGCCCTGTGATTGGCTGGCCACCAGTCCAGGGTGTACCCCGCCTCTCGCCCGAAGGCAGCTGGGATAGGCTCCAGCACCCCCCGCGACCCTCGTGAGGAAAAGCGGTAGAAAATGAATGAATGAATAAATGAATGTCCTATTATGTGCACGGTGGATTAGTGGTTAGCGTGCAGGCCTCACAGCTAGGTGACCCGAGTTCAAGTCCACCCTCAGGCATCTCTGTGTGGAGTTTGCATGCGTGGGTTCCAAAAACATGCTAGGTTAATTCCCGACTCCAAATTGTCCATAGGTATGAATGTGAGTGTGAATGGTCGTTTGTCTATATGTGCCCTGTGTGACCCCGCCTCTCGCCCGAAGACAGCTGGGATAGGCTCCACCCACCCCCTCGTGAGCCTCGTGAGGATAAGCAGTAGAAAATGAATGAATGAATGAATTACTGACTGTGATTAATTTCATAATAAAACACAGGGTAGCTTCCACACAACTAACTTTAACCATAAAAATTAGACATATTTTTGCCCAATACATAAATGGTAAAATGTAAACAATGCAGCAAAAGAGTATCGGCAAATAATTATGTCATGTTGACATGATCGATATATGGATCGATCCGCCCACAGAAACCCGACAGAAGGCAACTTACCCATGAACGGCGTCCTCTTGGTCAGTAAACTCAACTATTGAATCACACACACAAACAAATATTAATAATTTTACATTTCTACCCAAACTATAGCGTCCAATTCCACCAGACGGCTTCCCTCACCGTTTAGAATATCACGACCGAAGAACAACCTCGACCCGGAAATGTTACAGCATTTGCCGCCATTTATGACTGAAACTTGGAAACAAATTTAACACTCACAGGAGTTCTATTTTGGTTCTCTGACATTCAGTACAATATAATAATTACTCATAAGTAACTTACGTAGCTAATAAAGCTATAAGTAGCTAATAAAAATGCAAATATACGAACATATGCCCGACCTTCCGTGAGGACCACTGTCTTGTTAGTATCAATGCGTTGCACGACGCCGAGGTAAGACGACGTCTTCAGGGTCAGTTTAATGCGTTTCCCTCGGAAGATATTTATGAAGTGGGTGTCGTCCTCCAACATTGTAATGTAATATTATTATCATATATAGACAGCTTCACAATGACCAGACACTCATCCGTGGACAATACACACATGTAGCGGCGTAGTAATGGTAATGATGGTGCCTTCAAGGACACGCTGCGTGTCACGGAGAAGTTCCTGAATAGGAAACTCCAGCATTGTTTCTCTTCTGTAGAGCTCCCCCAAAATACATTTATTATACAACAAAATGACAAATGTAAATAAACATAAAATCACTACTTCCCACCTCACCTCTCGGGCAAAGTCAGCTGGGATAAATGTCGTAGAAAGTGGAAATGACTGTAAATTCCCAGTGACTCCAAAGATCCCTTAAGAACAGGCACCATGTGAACTGTTTCTATGGTTCAGTAGAATTGTAACGCAACAGGTAAGTTATAATATAATAATTCACTCTTTTTAAACGTATAAATGTATTACATTTTGACGGGCTGAACAATAATAACATTTAGGCCTGCAAGTAGCCACACGGGGGCAGGCTTAATTCATGCAAACCTGTCATTTGCATTGCATGTACAGTCGCCATCATTAGTATGAACAATTAGTGCAAATATACAAGGGAAACTATGTTTATACACAATTAATTTGATGAAATTAGCTTTTAATGTGAAAATTGTATATATTTTAATCTATTTATTCAAATAAATAAGTATAATTGCATCCTAAATAAATAACACAATGCATGAGAATATACAGTATGGTCACATTCTACACAAAATAAGATGAAAAATAAATAAACAAATCAAGAATAAAGAAAATCAATCAATCAGTAATAAATAAATATAATAATAATAATAATAATAATAATAATAATAATAATAAAACGGCAAATAACAAAAACTTAAGAAACCACATATAGTTGGTGGGTAGCCAAATTATTTTTTTCAGATTAAAATGAACAAAGCATTATTAGAGCCCTGTAGACATGACAAAACACGACTATGGTCACATTTATACTCTTTTTATTTACAACATATTGCGCAACTACAGGGTCTTGAGACACATGCTAACTCGCAAACTAGAGAGCTATAGCGACCTAAACGGTAGCCTTCAAGTTATTCCCTTTAAACTTAAATCGCCCAAAACTTACCACTTCCACACGGATAGGGAGGATAACTATTAACAGTTATTTAACCTTTAACATGAACATTAATTAAACGTAATAATTTTTTCTGGGTACATGATACCATACAGCAGGGGTCTCAAACACGCGGCCCGCGGGCCATATGTGGCCCGCAGGACACTAGTTTGAGGCCCCCGCCTTGATATGAAAGTTTAGTGTTAGTGCGGCCCGCGCAAGTTTGATATGGATGCTGTATGGTATCATGTACCCAGAAAAAATTATTACGTTTGATTAATGTTCATGTTAAAGGTTAAATAACTGTTAATAGTTATCCTCCCTATCCGTGTGGAAGTGGTAAGTTTTTGGCTATTTAAGTTTAAAGGAAATAACTTGAAGGCTACTTATTTTGCGCAGAAAAATAAAAATTAAGATATTTGAGAACAGTGGAATGTTTTATCAGAGCTTTTATTGTAGAAAATCGGAACCAAAGCTCCGAAAAATTTTGTATAAAAATTTTTGTATATAAACTAGAGGCCCCCGCCTTGATATGAAAGTTTAATGTTAGTGCGGCCCGCAGAGAGCTAGCGACCTACGCGGTAGCCTTCAAGTTATTTCCTTTAAACTTAAATAGCCAAAAAACTTACCACTTCCACACGGATAGGGAGGATAACTTTTAACAGTTATTTAACCTTTAACATGAACATTAATCAAACGTAATAATTTTTTTCTGGGTACATGATACCATACAGCATCCATATCAAACTTGCGCGGGCCGCACTAACATTAGGCGCGGGCCTCAAACTAGTGTCCTGCGGGCCGCATTTGGCCCGCGGGCCGCGTGTTTGAGACCCCTGCCTTAAAAGTTGCATTCGCATCACAATTGGATTGAAACTAGAATTCAAGGGGGTGGAAAGCTCAGCGGTTTATACCATATGCATATGTATAAATACTTAGTATAAATACCGCAAAGGTAAGCAAAAGTGTCTTTAGCAGCAAACAAGTGACGTTCATAGGAGTTCCTCTGCCCACTATGGAGTGAAGTTAATGACATGCAGGCCACAGTGCAGCCTGCCTCCCGCCCACACACAAGCTGCCGCTGAATGTTGCTTGTTGCTTGTGTCACGTCCATTGACGAGTATGTGTGTGTGAGTGTGTGTGTGTGTGTGTGTGTAAGCTGCAGAGAGCCGAGCACCAGTGAGGCAAGCACAGTGATCAGATGCTCCCATCGAGGAGGACGCAGATGGACAGCTTAGTGCAGCCTCTCGTCGCCCAATACCTCGCCATGGGCTGTCAATCAAAAGTCAACAACAAAAGTGAAAGTATACCCACGGACAACAAGGGCAAAGACGATGCGTGAGTTTCTAAATATTCTTATTATGTTAAATATAGTCATTTTTGCACTTATTTATATTTGTAGTACCTTTGTTTAATTTGTAATGATTCACTCTATAATATGTTTAATAATACTGTAAAAATGCAAGTAGAGTTTTCAGCAAAAAAATGTTGTTTCTTTGCACCTTAAAGCAAATTCTTGTTATCATTTCCTGGTCAGCCATCAGCTTGAGCTGGATGTCCGTAATTAAGCGGTATTTCCCATTCTTAAAGGAAGGAAATGAGAACAATGCATATCATCTCATGGGAGTTCCTTTACATAGAAATCCCCCCGTTGTACACTTTGCATTTTTTGTATGAGAAATATTAAGATACATTTATGTATATAAGTATTTGACAAAATACACAGATTGTTATACAGTAAGTGAGGAACCCCGTTCATATTTCAGCAACCATATTTTGTTACGGTGCATCTTCTTAAGCAGGGGTCTCAAACACGCGGCCCGCGGGCCAAATGTGGTCCGCAGGACACTAGTTTGAGGCCCCAGCCTTGATATGAAAGTTTAATGTTAGTGCGGCCCGCGCAAGTTTGATATGGATGCTGTATGGCAGGGGTCTCAAACTCAATTTACCTGGGGACCGCTGGATCTAAAAAAAAACTTATTTATTAAAAACAGAAAAATATACAAAATTTTTCAGTGCTTTGGTTCCGATTTTTTACAATAAAAGCTCTGATAAAACATTCCACTGTTCTCAAATATCTTAATTTTTATTTTTCTGCACAAAATCAAGTTACTTCCTTTAAACTTAAATAGCCAAAAACTTACCACTTCCACACGGATAGGGAGGATAACTATTAACAGTTATTTAACCTTTAACATGAACATTAATCAAACGTAACCATTTTTTCTGGGTACATGATACCATACAGCATCCATATCAAACATTAAACTTTCATATCAAGGCGGGGGCCTCAAACTAGTGTCCTGCGGGCCACATTTGGCCCGCGGGCCGCGTGTTTGAGACCCCTGCTGTATGGTATCATGTACCCAGAAAAAATTATTACGTTTGCTTAATGTTCATGTTAAAGGTTAAATAACTGTTAATAGTTATCCTCCCTATCCGTGTGGAAGTGGTAAGTTTTTGGCTATTTAAGTTTGAAGGAAATAACTCGAAGGCTACCGTTTAGGTCGCTAGCTCTCTAGTTTGCGAGTTAGCATGTGTCTCAAGACCCTGCAGTTGCGCAATATGTTGTAAATAAAAAGAGTATAAATGTGACTATAGTCGTGTTTTGTCATGTCTACAGGGCTCTAATAATGCTTTGTTCATTTTAATCTGAAAAAAATAATTTGTCTACCCACCAACTATATGTGGTTTCTTAAGTTTTTATTATTTGCCGTTTTATTATTATTATTATATTTATTTATTACTGATTGATTGATTTTCTTTATTCTTGATTTGTTTGTTGATATTTATTTTTCATCTTATTTTGTGCAGAAAAATAAAAATTAATATATTTGAGAACAGTGGAATGTTTTATCAGAGCTTTTCTTGTAGAAAATCGGAACCAAAGCACTGAAAAAGTTTGTATATTTTTCTGTTTTATGCTTTAGAGTAGCCAGTGTACAGCAGTATAAATTTACTGTCTTCTAAAAACGACTAAATAACACAGCTGTTATTGTCTAAATAGCTATAAAGTTAGTTGTAGGTTCCATTAACGCCCCTGCGTTGGTGCTGACTTAAAGGAGAGTGACTCCAGGATGTGGCTCCAGGTCTAGAGTTTCCCCGCCGGGACGTCCTCAAAGGTTCCACAAACCCAGCCAGGTCCACACCCCCACAAGCAAGCCGATGACGTCTCTGGGTCACCTCACCAAGGGGGCGAGCTGGGAGGAGCTCATCCAGGCTTGTTTGCAGGCCTTTGGTAAGCCTTAAATGACCCTCCATTGAACTGTGAACCTTCATTCATTCATTTGCTGGAGCCTATCCCAGCTGTCTTCGGGCGAGAGGCGGGGCACACCCTGGACTGGTGGCCAGCCAATCACAGGGCACATATAGACAAACAACCATTCACACTCACATTCATACCTATGGACAAATTGGATTCGTCAATTAACCTAGCATGTTTTTGGAATGTGGACGAGGCAATTTACCTTTCTGCAGACTCGTCAACCATCCCGTTTTCCCTGGGAAACCGACGTGTTTTGCCCTTCTTTCCCGTTGCTTGACCATTTAAATAGGTTTATATAAATTTGTGTGAGCTTAAAAAGAAAGCTAAAATCATCACACTGCGACTTAACACTCAAAGAGTAGTTATGAAATATACAAGACAAGTATGCACGGGGAGAACACACAGAGATGGCAGAGGGCGGAATCGAACTCGGGTCTCATATTCTATTTATATTGAGACATTCATTCATTCATTCATTTTCTACCGCTTATCCACATGTAGGAGTAGGAAGAAGCAAAGCTTATTAAATCCTACCCCTCCATCTGGTACTTTTACAGTCAGTAACTGTTACATTTGTTCACTTCCTGCTTTCCTAAAAATAATTTAGTTTTATTTAATTGTATTTTTTTAATTAAATTTTTTTTTAACATTTTTTAATTTTTAAAAATTTTTTTTAAATGGTTTTATTTCATTTGAAAATGCATCGGATTACAATTGAATGCATCCCATAATCAGTTCACAGTTCCACATGTCCAAAAGGAGTAGGAAGAAGCAAAGCTTATTAAATCCTACCCCTCCATCTGGCACTTTTACAATCAGTAACTGTTACATTTGTTCACTTCCTGCTTTCCTAAAAATAATGTAATTTTATTTAATTGTATTTTTTTAATAATTTTTTTTAAATTTTTTAAATGTTTAAAAATTTTTAAAAATGGTTTTATTTCATTTGAAAATGCATCAGATTACAATTGAGTGCATCCCATACTCAGTTCACAGTTCCACATGTCCAAAAGGAGTAGGAAGAAGCAAAGCTTATTAAATCCTACCCCTCCATCTGGTACTTTTACAATCACTAACTGTTACATTTGTCACTTCCTGCTTTCCTAAAAATAATTTAATTTTATTTAATTGTATTTTCTTAATTAAAATTTTTTTTACATTTTTAAATTTAAAAAAAAATTAAAATGGTTTTTAATTTTTTTTACATTTTTTATTTTTTTTTTACATTTTTTAAAATGGTTTTATTTCATTTGAAAATGCATCAGATTACAATTGAATGCACCACATAATCAGTTCACAGTTCCACATGTCCAAAAGGAGTAGGAAGAAGTTACAATCAGTAATTGTTACATTTGTTCACTTCCTGCTTTCCTAAAAATAATTGGAATTGAACACTGGTTTCTTAGCTGTGAGGTCTGCGCGCTAACCACTCGACCACCGTGCCGCCCATGTTTGGATGTGTTTATCCTTGGTACTTAGTCAGTTGCGGGAGGTATTGACGAAACGTTGTGCACGGCCATTTGGTCGAAAAAGGCTGGAGTTTGGATCAATCAAGTGAACATAATTGGCTTCATCAAGTTGTCAGGAGAGCTCTCTGAGTTTTTGGTGATTGTATTCAGGCGAGAGAAGCTTTCAAATTGCTGTTGCCTGGTTACGCAAGTGGAGCAATAGGGTAGGTGTTACAATGCGCCGCACATAAAAGGACATCCTGGTAGCGTTTGGCTAGCAAAGAACCGCACACGCGTATGTTTATAATATCAGTGCCAAAGTTGCTTCGACAGTATTATTACTCTTGTGCACCACGTTGTGCACCCACATCACAGGCGAACCCCCTAAGGTTCCGTCGGTCTCGGTGGCGGAATTTCAAATGCGAGCGTTTGCGTGTGAGTTATTTGAAGGATTACCTGATGGTCGCTTCAGGACCGGCTGAGCCCAAAAGGTCAATTCTCCTAACTGTGTCGTTCACATGGTGACCAGCCTTTGAAAAGCAGGGAGCTGGGAGGCATTGATCAACGGCTGCTGACATCATCAACCCCCCCCCCCCCCCCCCCGCATCCCACCCCACCACCACCACCACCTGAGACCCCGCTTCTTGTTACTGTACTTAAACCAGATAAGCTGTAATCTATTCCAATTTGTATTAAAACTCTAACATGTATCTAAACAGTTAGTTCTCATAGTAACAGCAATATTAATTTTTAATTTTTTTCATGGCTGCACGGTGGTCGAGTGGTTAGCGTGCAGGTCACACCTAGGAGACCCGAGTTCAATCCGGACTCTGGTTTCCTCCAAGGTTAATTGGTATGAATGTGAGTGTGAATGGTTGTTTGTCTATATGTGCCCTGTGATTGGCTGGCCACCAGTCCAGGGTGTACCCCGCCTCTCGCCTGAAGACAGCTGGGATAGGCTCCAGCATACCCGCGACCCTCATGAGGATAAGCGGTAGACAATGAATTAATGATTTTTTTCATGGCTGCACGGTGGTCGAGTGGTTAGCGTGCAGGTCACAGCTCGGAGCCCCGAGTTCAATCCAGACTCTGGTTTCCTCCTAGGTTAATTAGCGACTCCAAATTGTCCATAGGTATGAATGTGAGTGTGAATGGTTGTTTGTCTATATGTGCCCTGTGATTGGCTGGCCACCAGTCCAGGGTGTACCCTGCCTCTCGCCCAAAGACAGCTGGGATAGTCTCCAGAAACCATGAGGAAAAGCAGTAGAAAATGAATGCTAGAAGTGAGGCTACACGGTGATTGAGTGGTTAGCGCACAGGCCTCACAGACAGATTACCCAAGTTCAATTCCACCCTCAGCCATCTCTGTGTTTCCTGGTACTCCGGTTCCCTCCCACTTTCCATGGTGGCATGTTTTTGGAATGTGGACGAGGCAATTTAACTTTCTGGCCGAGGGTGGAATTGAACCCTGGTCTCCTCGCCGTGAGGTCTGCGCGTTAACCACTAGACCACCGTGCCTTCATGTAAACTATTGGTAATGGTAATTCTTTTTATGCATAAAAATGTAAAACAAGAGGACGGTTAAGGAAAACAAGGCACTGATTTTTTTTACCAGCTGCTGATGAATATCTAAGATAACCTTAAAAGCAGGTGTTGAACAGCGTATACAAACGGTGTCGTTTACTGTTTCCACCTTTGTGGGTATCTTTTCCTCATTTTCCAAAGAATAGTCCAAAGGGAATTTCCACGGATAGTTTCCACCGATAGGATGGGGTAATTGTTTACCTAACAGCGACGCATTACTTCCTCTTTGCCCTTTTTTTATGCCTTTATAGTACTGTTTGAGTGACACATGAAACAAATATGCTATAGCGACCCAGTAAAAGTATGTGGTGTCACTGGTGAGGTCACCGGTATTGGACCGCCGATGCCTGACCGGCACCAACGGAAACACTGCCCATGCAGGATATGAGGTCTGACGTACGTCTCCGTGGAGAGGCTGCCTGCTTACAGATAACAAAGATTGGAAAATGTGTTGCCATGGCGTCTGAAGTCTATCCGAGGCGATAACTGCTTTCAAACTGCAATCCAAGCACCTGACGGCCCTGAACCTTTAAAAGGGGGGGGGGCAGACTAACCCTGAATGAATGAAAACATTCGCTCTTGAAATGTTCATAATGTGAAACATTTGATTATATTGTCTGGTATTTAATATGCTTCCTCTTTACATATAAACACCTCACTGAAAGAGGTTTTTCTCGGAATTTAAATAGTCAGGAAACAGGCGTGTGCGCTATGAAATTTTTACCACAACGCTGCTGTTGTGTTTTTTTTTTTTTTTTTTTTTAATCTTCAAGATTAATTTTTTGTTTCTGTCTTGAGACAACCGAGATAAACAAAAATGGCAGGGTCACAAAGACAGGAAGTGATTCAGCGTAAAGAGGAGCAAAAAGAGGAACAGAAATGGTTGTAGAGACATGCAAACGAGTGGTTAGCGCGTAGACCTCGCAGCTATGACACCCGAGTTCGATTCCACCATCGGCCATCACTGTGTGTTCTCCCCATGCATACTTGTCTTGTATATTTCATAACTACCCTTTGAGTGTTAAGTCGCAGTGTGATGATTTGAGCTTTCTTTCTAAGCTGACACAAATTTATTGTAGAGACATGCAAACGAGTGGTTAGCGCGTAGACCTCACAGCTATGACACCCGAGTTCGATTCCACCCACGGCCATCTCTGTGTGTTCTCCCCGTGCATACTTGTCTTGTATATTTCATAACTACCCATTGAGTGTTAAGTCGCAGTGTGATGATTTGAGCTTTCTTTCTAAGCTGACACAAATTTATTGTAGAGACATGCAAATGAGTGGTTAGCGCGTAGACCTCGCAGCTATGACACCAGAGTTCGATTCCACCCTCGGCCATCCATGTGTGTTCTCCCCGTGCATAATTGTCTTGTATATTATATAAAACTACCCTTTGAGTGTTAAGTCGCAGTGTGATGATTTGAGCTTTCTTTCTAAGCTGACACAAATTTATTGTAGAGACATGCAAACGAGTGGTTAGCGCGTAGACCTCGCAGCTATGACACCCGAGTTCGATTCCACCCTCGGCCATCCATGTGTGTTCTCCCCGTGCATGCTTGTCTTGTATATTTCATAACTACCCTTTGAGTGTTAAGTCGCAGTGTGACGATTTTAGCTTTCTTTCTAAGCTCACACAAATTTATTGTAGAGACATGCAAACGTAAAAAATCCACTCAGTCACTGAAGTCTATTCATATGATGACATATTTCATCACATTATTATTATTATTATTATTATTATTATTATGTGTACACCTGTGTTTTTCCATCTAGCTTGAAATGATGTCACTGGCATGGATGACGTTACTCAGCTAGTTTGACTATTTTCTACCAGGTTGCACGGTGGTCAAGTGTTTAGCGCGTAGACCTCGCAGCTATGACACCCGAGTTCGATTCCACCATCGGCCATCTCTGTGTGTTCTCCCCGTGCATGCTTGTCTTGTATATTTCATAACTACCCTTTGAGTGTTAAGTCGCAGTGTGATGATTTTAGCTTTCTTTCTAAGCTGACACAAATGTATTGTAGAGACATGCAAACGTCAAAAATCCACTCAGTCACAGAAGTCTATTCATATGATGACATATTTCATCACATTATTATTATTATTATTATTATTATTATTATGTGTACACCTGTGTTTTTCCATCTAGCTTGGAATGATGTCACTGGCATGGATGACATTACTCAGCTAGTTTGACTATTTTCTACCAGGTTGCACGGCTGCACGGTGGACGAGTGGTTAGCGCGCAGACCTCACAGCTATGAGACCCGAGTTGGATTCCACCCTCAGCCATCTCTGTGTGTTCTCCCCGTGCATACTTGTCTTGTATATTATATATAACTACCCTTTGAGTGTTAAGTCGCAGTGTGATGATTTTAGCTTTAAATGGTCGAGCAATGGGAAAGAAGGGCAAAACACGTCGGTTTCCCATGGAAAACGGGATGGTTGAGTCTAAAAATATGAAAGCTAAAGTCATCACACTGCGACTTAACACTCAAAGGGTAGTTATGAAATATACAAGACAAGTACCAATCCGTCATTAATTTTCTACCGCTTATTCTCACGAGGGTTGCGGGTGGTGCTGGAGCCTATCCCAGCTGTCTTCGGGGAGAGAGGCGGGGTACACCCTGGACTGGTGGCCAGCCAATCACAGGGCACATATAGTCAAACAACCATTCACACTCACATTCATACCTACGGAAAATTTGGAGTCGCTAATTAACCTAGCATGTTTTTGGAATGTGGAAAGAAACCTGAGTAAACCCGGAGAAAACCCACGCATGCACGGCGGAGAACATGCAAACTCCACACAGAGATGGCCGAGGGTGGAATCGAACCCTGGGTCTCCTAGCTGTGAGGCCTGCACACTAACCACTCTCCACTGTGCAGCCGTATTGTACAAAATTCATTCATTCAATCATTTTCTACCACTTATTCGCACGAGGGGTGCTGGAACCTATCCCAGCTGTCTTCGGGCGAGAGGCGGGGTACACCCTGGACTGGTGGCCAGCCAATCACAGGGCACATATAGACAAACAACCATTCACACTCACATTCATACCTATGGA
Organism: Doryrhamphus excisus; assembly: GCF_030265055.1. Classification (NCBI taxonomy): domain Eukaryota; kingdom Metazoa; phylum Chordata; class Actinopteri; order Syngnathiformes; family Syngnathidae; genus Doryrhamphus; species Doryrhamphus excisus. The sequence goes on from NC_080478.1 coordinate 18,757,650, forward strand.
CAATTTGGAGTCGCTAATTAACCTAGCATGTTTTTGGACTGTGGGAGGAAACCGGAGTAAACCCGGAGAAAACCCACACATGCACGGCAGAGAACATGCAAACTCCACACAGAGATAGCCGAGGGTGGAATCGAACCCCGGGTCTCCTAGCTGTGAGGCCTGCGCACTAAACACTCGTCCACTGTGCAGCCGTATTGTACAAAATTCATTCATTTTCTACCACCTATTCTCATGATGGGTGCTGGAACCTATCCCAGCTGTCTTTGGGGAGAGAGGCGGGGTACACCCTGGACTGGTGGCCAGCCAATCACAGGGCACATATAGACAAACAACCATTCACACTCACATTCATACCTATGGACAATTTGGAGTCGCTAATTAACCTAGCATGTTTTTGGAATGTGGGAGGAAACCGGAGTACCGGGAGAAAACCCACGCATACACGGTGGAGAACATGCAAACTCCACACAGAGATGGCCGAGGGTGGAATTGAACCCCGGGTCTCCTAGCTGTGAGGCCTGCACACCAACCACTCTTCCACCGGGCAAATTATTTTATGCTGTATTTTGAACAGATGTAATTGTACAATCGGAAACAAAATGCCTATTTATGGATGCCAAAATGTTTATGTTTATTGTGATTTGGAACGTGGATATGGATAGCTACGGTGTGCTTCTGCTGCATGCAAATGACGATGCGCTTGTGCAGCAGGAATACTCATAACACCTTTTAAACGTACGTAGATGTGATGAATCATACTGTTTCTGTCTTGGTGAAATATGGCTCAACATGAGCTGTTGGACTTTCCATTTTTGGGTTTTATTTTTTTCCACTCTTTTCTGTCACTATTTCCTGTTCTGTGCTCTTATTTTGTTATTACTTTTTCCTGTCCTGTCTAGCACCAGACCTTTTTTTTGCAATATTTGCGAGTTGCGTTCACAACTCCCCTCTTATCAGAGTGAAAGTACTTAAGATGAAGATATGCCTTTATTCGTCCCTCAGTGGGGACATTTGTATTGCACAGCAGCAAGAGTACAGAAGTCAGTTAAGCAGTACAAAATACACAATATAGAAAAATAAACAACATAAACAACCCAAGTATTAACAAAAAATCAACAGTTTTTCTCAGAGTTATATACAATACAGTATGTAGGTAATATGAAACGAGATGAGATACATAACCAGTCTATACACTGAGATCTTGTTAGAGCAGGGGTGGGCAAACTACGGCCCGGGGACCACATCCGGCCCGCCAAGTGTTTCAATATGGCCCGCCTGTTTTTTTCCAAATATTTCATTTGAACTCAACATACAACCTGGCATCGTGGCTTGGGCCAATTTTTTGATGGTTGAGGTAGCTGCTTTATCAATTTTGTTATTTGATAGATAGATAGATAGATAGATAGATAGATAGATAGATAGATAGATAGATAGATAGATAGATAGATAGATAGATAGATAGATAGATAGATAGATAGATAGATAGATAGATAGATAGATAGATAGATAGATAGATAGATAGATAGATAGATAGATAGATAGATAGATAGATAGAAATCCGTTATAAAAAAATTCGATATATGCAATGAATTTTATTGTATTTTTAATTACATTTTTTTTAAATGGTTTAATTTCATTTGAACATGCATCAGATTACAATTGAATGCATCCCATAATCAGTTCACAGTTCCACATGTCCAAAAGGAGTAGGAAGAAGCAAAGCTTATTAAATCCTACCCCTCCATCTGGTACTTTTACAATCATTAACTGTTACATTTGTTCACTTCCTGCTTTCCTAAAAATAATTTAATTTTATTTAATAGTATTTTTTATTATTATTTTTTACATTATTTTTATTAATTTTTTTATTATTTATTTATTTATTTTTTATATGATATATGCAATGAATTTTTATTGGAAATGCATTACAGAAAAATCGGTTCTTTTTTTATCTGTCCGTTGTGAGCGAATTTCCGATATATCCGAGTCCGATATATATCCGAGGTTTACTGTAAATCGGGAAATACTGACTGATAATCTTGACAATCACGTCACTGATGTCGCCTTTATTGTGATTCTTTACACTGACTAACTTCATTGTCTTTCCCTTCAGATTCAGACGGCTCCGTATGGCAACGCAGCCACTTATTGAACATCACCCTGACCATGCATCGTCTCCTCATCTCCTCCAGCGATCTGCTGGATAAGCTCACTGCTTTATATCCTTCAAGCGACGTAAACGTAAATCCTTCATCGATATCACACTCGCTTCAGACAAATTGCATATTGAGCCGTGTGCTACACTTTTTTGGTTGTCAAGAGCAACAGGCAATTAATCCCAGTGTACTTGCTCACAATGTAGGCTGGAGGCAATTTTCAGTCTCCGGATTCTTTTTTTTTTTTTGCAAGTTAAGTTTCAAATCAATATGACAGCGACAATACGAAACAATATATGTATTTTTTTTTTACCAAATTGGGTTTCAAGTCCAAGACAAGATGGAGCCTATCCTTGTGTACTTTGTGCTGACATAATTGACCATAATTGAGCCTATCCCAGCTCTTGGGGCAAGAGGCGGGGTACACCCTGGACTGGTGGCCAGCCAATCAATTTTTTTTATAATTTTTTTTAAATGGTTTTATTTCATTTGTTCACTTCCTGCTTTCGTAAAAATAATTCAATTTTATTTAATTGTATTTTTTTCATTAAATTTTTTTTTAATTTTTTTTAATTTTTTCAATTTATTTTAAATGGTTTTATTTCATTTGAAAATGCATCAGATTACAATTGAATGCATCACATAATCAGTTCCCAGTTCCACATGTCCAAAAGGAGTAGGAAGAAAACAAAGCTTATTAAATCCTACCCCTCCATCTGGTACTTTTACAATCAGTAACTTTTACATTTGTTCACTTCCTGCTTTCCTAATATAATTTTATTTTATTGTATTTTTTTAATTTTTTTTTTAATTTTTTTTAATGGTTTTATTTCATTTGAACATGCATCATATTACAATTGAATGCATCCCATAATCAGTTCACAGTTCCACATGTCCAAAAGGAGTAGGAAGAAGCAAAGCTTATTAAATCCTACCCCTCCATCTGGTACTTTTACAATCACTAACTGTTACATTTGTTCACTTCCTGCTTTCCTAAAAAATAATTTAATTTTATTCAATTGTATTTTTTTCATAAATATTTTTTTTTTATTTTTTCAAGTTTTTAAAAAAATTTTAAAAATTTGAAAAGTATATTTTTTAATTAATTTAAAAGAAATTTTTTTTAAATGGTTTTATTTCATTTGTTCACTTCCTGCATTCCATAATACAGTTTAAGGTTTTTGTTTTTTTTTTTTAAATAATGCACCTCGTACCAAAGTACAAGGTGATATGACCATCCAATGACATAATGGGTAAATATAAGATCATTCATTGCATTTTTACCTGACTTCAGCCAAAGACAAAACAAGAATGGGAAAAATAAAAACCATGTGACACATGAAATACTTTGCTTTGCATATCGCAGTATCAATTGGCATCATATACGTTACCGATCAATACCAGCAGTATTGATAATACTGCTGGTATTGAAACAGTCCAAATGGTGTCCATACATACACTGTACTGTAACACAACATTATGTATTTTGTCAACATCTCTTCCGGTCCGCGGATCTCACGCATTCACAAAACCCGAGTCTGTTAATCATTGTTTTCTCTCTGGTGTGGATGAGACGCTTTCATTTCCCCTACGCTCACAAAACAACGAACGCATCTTGTTACATCGCATCTTACGACCGGAGTGGTGGGCTTTTAATCTCGGCTTTCTATTCAGGAAACAGCGGTGGCCTCACAAAGCCTCTCTCGGAGGAGTGTGCACTGGCTTAGCGAGCAGCCTCGGGGTTTCAGGTGTTAATTACCTCTGTTCTTTTCACACGAGTCCTCTTCAGCTATATATAAACACGTCTACAGCTTAAAGAGGCGCCTGCTCGAAAAAAAACAAAAAAAAACATACGTCACAGCATACAATACCTTACCCTCTTTGCTATTTTTACACCTCTCATTCGGAGCTGAAGACCCAAAAGGAGACCCAGGCCATTAGGAACCTTCGGTATCACGGTCTGGGATTGCGTGGGCACGTCTTCTTGCTCCTATGACGCAATGTGCATCACGTTAAGATGATTCCTGCCACATCGGAACCGTGGTGTCAGTCCATTGATTCACGAGGGGTGACTCTCTGATCACACTTTGGTTTGTTTTTTGGGTATACAGAATAATAAGCAGATAAAGGTCATATTATGCAAAATGGCTGTAAATTCATAACCCAAAATAATTCAACCGGGATGATATCAAAGCAAGACTATTACTACACACTGTAAAAAGTATACTTGATTTGATTATTTACACCAGGGGTCTAAAACTCAATTTATCTGGGGGGCCACTGGAGCTAGGGTCTGGGCGAGACTGGGCCGCATCAGGTTTTCCAAAAAAAAAAAAAAATACAAAAAATGCATTTATTAAAAACAGAAAAATGAATAAACTTTGCTTTGGTTCCGATTTTCTACAATAAAAGCTCTGATAAAACACTGTTCTCAAATATCTTACTTTTAATTTTTCTGCACAAAATAAGATGAAAAATAAACAAACAAATCAAGAATAAAGAAAATCAATCAATCAGTAATAAATAAATAAATATAATAATGATAATAATAATAAAACGGCAAATAAAAAAACTTATAGTTGGTGGGTAGACAAATTATTTTTTTCACATTAAAATGAACAAAGCATTATTAGAGCCCTGTAGACATGACAAAACACGACTATAGTCACATTTATACTCTTTTTATTTACAACATATTGCGCAACTGCACCGTCTTGCGACACATGCTAACTCGCAAACTACTGAGCTAGCGACCTAAACGGTAGCCTTCAAGTTATTTCCTTTCAACTTAAAAAGCCAAAAACTTACCACTTCCACACGGATAGGGAGGATAACTATTAACAGTTATTTAACCTTTAACATGAACATGAATCAAACGTAATAATTTTTTCTGGGTACATGATACCATACAGCATCCATATCAAACTTGCACGGGCCGCACTAACATTAAACTTTCATATCAAGGCGGGGGCCTCAAACTAGTGTCCTGCGGGCCACATATGGCCCGCGGGCCGTGTGTTTGAGACCCCTGCCATACAGCATCCATATCAAATTTGTGCGGGCCGCACTAACATTAAACTTTCATATCAAGGCGGGGGCCTCAACCTAGTGTCCTGCGGGCCACATTTGGCCCGCGGGCCGTGTGTTTGAGACCCCTGCCATATAGCATCCATATCAAACTTGCGCGGGACGCAACTAACATTAAACTTTCATATCAAGGCGGGGGCCTCAAACTAGTGTCCTGCGGGCCACATTTGGCCAGCGGGCCGTGTGTTTGAGACCCCTGCCATACAACATCCATATCAAACTTGCGCGGGCCGCACTAACATTAAACTTTCATATCAAGGCGGGGGCCTCAACCTAGTGTCCTGTGGGCAACATTTGGCCCGCGGGCCGTGTGTTTGAGACTCCTGCCATACAGCATCCATATCAAACTTGCGCGGGCCGCATTAACATTAAACTTTCATATCAAGGCGGGGGCCTCAAACTAGTGTCCTGCGGGCCACATTTGGCCCGCGGGCCGCGTGTTTGAGACCCCTGCCATACAGCATCCATATCAAACTTGCGCGGGCCGCAACTAACATTAAACTTTCATATCAAGGCGGGGGCCTCAAACTAGTGTCCTGCGGGCCACATTTGGCCCGCGGGCCGTGTGTTTGAGACCCCTGCCATACAGCATCCATATCAAACTTGCGCGGGCTGCACTAACATTAAACTTTCATATTAAGGCGGGGGCTTCAACCTAGTGTCCTGCGGGCCACATTTGGCCTGTGGGCCGCGTGTTTGAGACCCCTGCCATACAGCTTCCATATCAAACTTGCGCGGGCCGCACTAACATTAAACTTTCATATCAAGGCGGGGGCCTCAAACTAGTGTCCTGCGGGCCACATTTGGCCCGCGGACCATGTGTTTGAGACCCCTGCCATACAGCATCCATATCAAACTTGCGCGGGCCGCAACTAACATTAAACTTTCATATCAAGGCGGGGGCCTCAAACTAGTGTCCTGCGGGCTACATTTGGCCTGCGGGCCGCATGTTTGAGACCCCCGATTTACACCATTTGTTCCTTTTGTTGGTATTAATGAGCATTTGTTCAGCAGTAAATGAGACTGTGTTTTTGTACATTTTGTTATCATCTGTATTCTACAGTGATTCACTGTTTGGTTTCATGCAGTTCATCCTCCTACATTACCAAATGTCATTTCTTGGAGTTGCTTGTTATTCATGTGCAGTGTGGATAAAATAAATTAAAAGCACGTTTTAACAACCGTTTTTTTTTTTAGCAATTGTTCAGAATCCTTACTTCCTTAACAAGCGTTTACATTTAAAACAGCCATGGACAACGAGCAGCCAGCAGAGTGCCAAAGGATATGCTACCTCATCAGGTATTTACATTTAATATTTACGTTTTCTGATTGGAGTTTTGCATTTGTAACACGACATCATCTCTGACCTCCATACAGGCACTGGATTCAGGAATTCTGGATGATGTTCAGGTTGCAACACAGCTTGTCAGACAGCTTGGATCAACTCCGGGATTTGATCATGGAGCAGGGACAGGAGCATCTCTGCTCTCTTCTAGAGACCAAATGGATGTAAGTGTTACTGTGGGACCAGCTGTCAACTGATGAACATGACTCCCAGATCAGTCAGGACAAAACTCAATTCAGTCACGATCACACAAAAAAAATAGCAGGCTGCAAGTCAATTAACCTAGCATGTTTTTGGAATGTAGAAAGAAAGCTAAAATCATCACACTGCGACTTAACACTCAAAGGGTAGGTATGAAATATACAAGACAAGTACCAATACTAGTTTAAAAAAAAGAGCATTTTAACTAACATTTTACCCGGAGAACATGCAAACTCCACACAGAGATGGCCGGAGGTGGGATTGAACTCGGGTCTCCCAGCTGTGAGGTCTGCGCGCTAACCACTTGACCCAGGCTGCAAGTGTTAAACTAAAACTTAATAATAACCGATGGTTAAGCTGCACATGTCCACATCATAAGCATAGAAAGAAAGCTAAAATCATCACACTGCGACTTAACACTCAAAGGGTAGGTATGAAATAAACAAGACAAGTACCAATACTAGTTAAAAGAGTATTTTAACTAACATTTTACCCGGAGAAAACCCATGCATGCACGGGGAGAACATGCAAACTCCACACAGAGATGGCCGGAGGTGGGATTGAACTGGGGTCTCCCAGCTGTGAGGTCTGCGCGCTAACCACTTGACCCAGGCTGCAAGTGTTAAACTAAAACCGACTAAATTAATAATAACCGATGGTTAAGCTGCACATGTCCACATCATAAGCATAGAAAGAAAGCTAAAATCATCACACTGTGACTTAACACTCAAAGGGTAGTTATGAAATATACAAGACAAGTACCAATACTAGTTTAAAAAAAGAGCATTTTAACTAACATTTTACCCGGAGAAAACCCATGCATGCACGGGGAGAACATGCAAACTCCACACAGAGATGGCCGGAGGTGGGATTGAACTCGGGTCTCCCAGCTGTGAGGTATGCGCGCTAACCACTTGACCAAGGCTGCAAGTGTTAAGCGAAAACTTAATAATAACCGATGTTTAAGATGCACATGTCCACATCATAAGAAGACAGCATAGAAAGAAAGCTAAAATCATCACACTGCGACTTAACACTCAAAGGGTAGTCACCACAAAAGTTTTTTAAATGAAATTAAAATATGGGAAATTTATGTAAATCTATTTAAATGGTCGAGCAACAGGAAAGAAGGGCAAAATACGTCGGTTTCCCAAGGAAAACATGCTAGGTTAATTTCTCGAATCCAAATTGTCCATAGGTATGAATGTGAGTGTGAATGGTTGTTTGTCTATATGTGCCCTGTGATTGGCTGGCCATCAACCTGTCCAGAGTGTACCCCGCCTCTTTCCCAAAGACAACTGGGATAAGCTCCAGCACCACCCGCGACCCTTGTGAGGATAAGCGGTAGAAAACGAATGAATGAATGTTTTCCTAGAGGGGCTGCATGGTGTTCCAGTGGTTAGCGCACAGGCCTCACAGCTAAAAAACCCAAGTTCAATTCCACCCTCTGTGTGGACTTTGAATGTTCTCCTCGTCATTCCCCGTTTCCTCCCACATTCCAAAAACATGCTAGGTTAATTAGCGACTCCAAATTGTCCATAGGTATGAATGTGAGTGTGAATGGTTGTTTGTCTATATGTGCGCTGTGATTGGCTGGCCATCAACCTGTCCAGAGTGTACCCCGCCTCTCTCCCAAAGACAACTGGGATAGGCTCCAGTGTCACCTGCGACCCTCGTGAGAATAAGCGGTAGAAAATGAATGAAGGATTGGTACTTGTCTTGTATATTTCATAACTAACCTTTGAGTGTTAAGTCGCAGTGTGATGATTTTAGATGATTTTTTTTCTTTCTAAGCTGACACCGTGAGTCGATGAAGGATTTCCCATTGGTTGATAAGCTCATTGTGAGTTTTAAAGCCTGGTTGTCACAAGTTTTATTTTAACACTTGGAGCCTGGGTCAAGTGGTTTAGCGCCCCACTTATTGTGACCATTTGTGATCATTTTGTTGTAGAAACGAACGGGACTGGTCTTGGAAAGCCAGCCAGAAGATCAAAGCTAACAGCAGCAAAAAGAGGAAGGTATCTCTTCTTTTTGACCACCTGGAACCCATCGAACTGGCCGAACATCTCACCTTCCTGGAGTTTAAATCATTCTGCAGAATATCAGTGAGTCTATCTCTTATTTGTTAAGCTTCTTTGTGAGGCATACGGTATTTCCTGCCAAAGGAAATGCCTTGCAGTGTTGTGTGTGTGTGTGTGTGTGTGTGTGTGTGTGTGTGTGTGTGTGTGTGTGTGTGTGTGTGTGTGTGCGTTTTGTTACTGACTGTCTCTGTTATCGCCACAAGTTTGTAGACTATCAGAAATACATCCGCAACTGCTGCATGAAGGACATCCCCTTGATGGAACGTTCCATCGCGCTGTGTAATGGTGTCTCCCAGTGGGTGCAGCTGATGGTGCTGAGCAGGCCGACCGCTCAGCTGAGAGCTGAGGTTTTCACCAAGTTCATCCATGTGGCACAGGTGCAGGTTTAGTCCTCTCATGGCTGATTTTATAGATTTGTTTGTCGGTTTTCATAACAATGATAATAATATTAATATTTTTTTATTTAATAGTTGGCTATTAGGGTTGGAAAATTCCCTGAAAAGTTGCAAATTTAGGCTCTGTTTCCACTTGAATCTGAATAGGTGTAAGGAAATTAATGGATAATTAATGGATTAATGGAATATAAATTAATGGAAATTAAACTGGAATAAACAATAATACAAAATATCATTCAAAGGACATTAGAGCACAAACCAGGAGTATAATACAGTAAACCTCGGATATATCGGACTCGGATATATCGGAAATTCGCTCACAACGGACAGATAAAAAAGAACCGATTTTTCTGTAATGCATTTCCAATAAAAATTCATTGCATATATCGGATTTTTTATAACGGATTTCGCCCATTTCGGACAAAATCTCCAGTCCCGTTCCAATGCATTTCCATTAAATTTCCCTCGCATATATCGGATATATCGCCGCATCGTGGCGCTCCGATTCGCCGAATCGTGACAGGCCGCTATACGACGTCATTTGCAGCGTTTGCAGCGTTGCCTGCGCGTCCAGGTACATTGGAAACATAGTCAAGGAAGTGCCTTTTTATAACGGATAAAATCCGATTTACGCATATACCGGATATAAATCCGATATATGCGTAAAAACGGACATTTTCCGGTATACGCATATAACGGATTTCGCTTATATCGGACAAAACCAGTGGGAACAATTGAATCCGATATATCCGAGGTTTACTGTATTACACTTTTTGACAGTTTTTCACATTTATGAGATACTGAATTTTGTTTTGTTTTTTTAAGCTGTAAGGTACATCATAAAAAATATTAAGAAATACATTCCTGATATGTCTGAAATTGCAAAAACTAAGCTTCCGATTGGGTTGATGTGCCCACTTTTGTGACTTTTTGTCTGTGAAAGGTACTCATTCATTCATGCGGGGTACAAACTGGACTGGTCGCTAGCCAATCACAGGGCACATATAGACAAACAACCATTCACACTCACATTCATACCTATGGACAATTTGGAGTCGCTAATTAACCTAGCATGTTTTTGGAATGTGGGAAGAAACCTGGAGTACCCGGAGAAAACCCACGCATGCACGACGGAGAACATGCAAACTCCACACAGAGATGGCCGAAGGCGGGATTGAACTCGGGTCTCCCAGCTGTGAGGTCTGCGCGCTAACCACTTGACCCAGGTTGCAAGTGTTAAACTAAAACTTAATAATAACCGATGTTTAAGCTGCATGTCCACATCATAAGAAGACAGCATAGAAAGAAAGCTAAAATCATCACACTGCGACTTAACACTCAAAGGGTAGTTATGAATTATACAAGAGAAGTACCAATACTAGTTTTAAAAAAAAGAGCATTTTAACTAACATTTTACCCGGAGAAAACCCATGCATGCACGGGGAGAACATGCAAACTCCACACAGAGATGGCCCGAGGTGGGATTGAACTCGGGTCTCCCAGCTGTGAGGTCTGCGCGCTAACCACTTGACCCAGGCTGCAAGTGTTGAAAGAAAGCTAAAATCATCACACTGCGACTTAACACTCAAAGGGTAGTTACGAAATATACAAGACAAGTACCAATCCTTCATTAATTTTCTACCGCTTATCCTCACGAGGGTTGCGGGTGGTGCTGGAACCTATCCCAGCGAGAGGCATGTTTTTGGAATGTGGGAGGAAACCGGAGTACCCGGAGAGAAAACCCACGCATGCACGGGGAGAACATGCAAACCCCACACAGAGATGGCCGAGGGTGGAATTGAACCCTGGTCTCCTAGCTGTGCTTGAGACACATGCTAACTCGCAAACTAGAGGGATAGCGACCTAAACGGTAGCCTTCAAGTTATTTCCTTTAAACTTAAATAGCCAAAAACTTCCACACGGATAGGGAGGATAACTATTAACAGTTATTTAACCTTTAACATGAACATTAATCAAACGTAATAATTTTTTCTGGGTACATGATACCATACAGCATCCATATCAAACTTGCGCGGGGCCGCACTAACATTAAACTTTCATATCAAGGCGGGGGCCTCAAACTAGTGTCCTGCGGGCCACATTTGGCCCGCGGGCCGCATGTTTGAGACCTCCGCCATACAATATCTATATCAAACTTGCGCAGGCCGCACTAACATTAAACTTTCATGTCAAGGCGGGGGCCTCAAACTAGTGTCCTGCGGGCCACATTTGGCCCGCGTGTTTGAGACCCCTGCCCTACAACATCCATATCAAACTTGCGTGGGCCGCAACTAACATTAAACTTTCATATCAAGGCGGGGGTCTCAAACTAGTGTCCTGCGGGCCACATTTGGCCCGCGGGCCGCATGTTTGAGACCTCCGCCATACTACATCCATATCAAACTTGCGCAGGCCGCACTAACATTAAACTTTCTTATCAAGGCGGGGGCTTCAAACTAGTGTCCTGCGGGCCACATTTGGCCCGCGGACCATGTGTTTGAGACTCCTGCCATACAGCATCCATATCAAACTTGCGCGGGACGCAACTAACATTAAACTTTCATATCAAGGCGGGGGCCTCAAACTAGTGTCCTGCGGGCCACATTTGGCCGGCGGGCCGCATGTTTGAGACCCCTGCCATACAACATCCATATCAAACTTGCGCGGGCCGCACTAACATTAAACTTTCATATCAAGGCGGGGGCTTCAAACTAGTGTCCTGCGGGCCACATTTGGCCCGCGGGCCGCGTGTTTGAGACCCCTGGATTAGATATTATAAAGTATATCTATCATATATTTGTGGTCTTAACATACTTTACTCTCAAAAAATATCCTCATGTTTGTTTGTATTTATCAAAAAGTGGAACATTCCTGGTCAGTTTGATTACCTACAACTAGGGTTGTGCTGCAGTCATGTGATGCATCGGTTCGTACCATGAAAGCGCCACTCTGCTGCTGCTGCTGCCAACTGCTGCAAGCACAAAGCCCGTGGGGTGTGGAGACAAATTTCGCACCATAACTCTCTAGTGACAGCAGGAGTTAGAGAGCTGAGAAGAGATGGAAAAGCAAAAAAAAAAAAAAAAAAAGTGAGAAAAGCAACAACAATTGAAGTGGTTTATGTAACGGCATATTTTTTTTAATGTATTATATAAACAAGGTTACCTGGACGTTGCAAACTATAACCACAATGACAAAGTATTGTTAAGTGAACACCGCGCTGACTGAGCATTGTTAGGTTTGTAATGGAGCTCATCTTTATTGTGCCCAACAGGGTTTGCACGTCATGCACAACTACAACACATTAATGGCAGTGGTGGGAGGGCTTTGTCACAGCTCCATATCCAGACTGAAGGACACCACCTCCCATGTACCCAGTGAGGTCATCAAGGTAAAATATGTGTTCTTTTTGAAGTAGGTATTACTTTATTACTTATGGAAATGGTCATTTCTTTTGGACATGCTTTAGTCAGTATTTACTTACAATTAAACATTAAGCAATTACTTAGTCAGTGATGGGAATAACGTTGTTTAAACGAATTACTTTTAACGCCGTTACCATTTTCGACACCTCTTTACTGCACTTTACTGAAGCCACCTACAAATAGCCAATCAGAACTTGAGTGGGCGGGTGTTTACAGCACATACGCAATGAGGATTGGCTAAAGTTTTAGTAAAATTGCGTCTTCAGCCAATCAGAGAACTTTAAGTGGGCGGGTGTTTAGAGCACATAAGCAATGAGGATTGGCTAATGTGTAGTAAAATTGCGTCTTCAGCGAATCAGAGAACTGAAGTGGGCGGGTGTTTAGAGCACATAAGCAATGAAGATTGGCTAAAATTTAGTAAAATTGCGTCTTCAGCCAATCAGAGAACTAAATTGGGCGGGTGTTTAGAGCACATAAGCAATGAGGATTGGCTCAGGTTTTAGTAAAATTGCGTCTTCAGCCAATCAGAGAACTTAAGTGGGCGGGTGTTTAGACCATATAAGCAATGAGGATTGGCTGATGTTTAGTAAAATTGCGTCTTCAGCCAATCAGAGAACTTAAGTGGGCGGGTGTTTAGAGCACATCCGGGTGGGTGCCGGGTAGTAGATACAGCATAGCTAAAGATGGCGAACGAAGAGGACTCCAGTGAGAAGACAGCCTTTGCCAAATGGCGGTACAGACACTACTTTAAACTCGTTAAATTCAAAGGTAAAAATATACACGTCGAATGTATATTATGTCACCGAAAAAAAAGTTTGTCCACGTCTTGTGTGAGCCACTCAAACCGACAGAAACACCTGTTGACTGTAATAAAGTCAAAGGGGAGTGTAGCAGGGGCGTTACTTTTACTGGTAACTAATTACTTTTGTAGTGGAGTAGCTCAGTTAGCAACTCAGTTACTTTTTTAGAGAAGTAACTAGTAACTATAATTACTTTTTTTAAAGTAATGTGCCCAACATTGGTCTTAGTTTGTTATGTCTTGTGTATTCCTTGTACTCGAGATAATGTTTTCGCCCCATGTCAACCTATGGAGTGTTAAAGGAAAGTAAAATATCTCCCTCCTTCTTCTCAGGTGTTAAATGAAATGACAGATCTGCTGTCCTCCTGCCGGAACTTTGATAACTACAGACAAGCATTCAGCAGGTATACAGGTTTTAAAATCCCCATCCTGGGGGTCCACCTCAAAGACCTAATTTCAGTCAACGAGGCCATGCCGGACTATGTGGAGGACAATAAAGTGAACGTTCAGAAGCTCCAGGCACTCTACAGTCACATCAACGAGCTGATCCAGCTCCAGCAGATCCCCCCCAAGCTGGACGCCAACAAAGACCTGGTCCATCTGTTGACGGTATAGTGCCCCGCACCCCCGAACGCTTTCATGATTCACCATCTTGTTCTTCTTCAACACACATGCAGATGACTGTGTTACAACATGTGGATTGTCCGCACTCATGTGGGTGTGATGAGAGTCCAGGAGTGTGTGTGTGTGGGTGACAAAATGAGTACTCGTGTGTTATCCATGAACCACTGAATGAGTCCTTGAAAATATGCTCTTCTCCCATGTGACATGATTTCTGTCCATGCAGCTGTCCTTGGACCTTTACTACACCGAGGATGAAATCTATGAACTCTCTTACGCTCGGGAGCCCAGAAACTGTAAAGCCACTGTGAGTAATAGATGCACTTTATGTTTACAGTTATAAACCTACGCTGCATATGCTCTTGCTCACAACTTTAGGTATTTTTTTTTTATCCATGCAATACAGGAGCTGTGCCAAAGATTCTGCATTAAAAAACATTATAATGCTGGGCGTAAAATGTGGTTGGAATATTTAATAATTCCCAAAAATGCACAGTAGTTGCCACATTTACATTTAGAGTTTTTCCTCTTTTTGAATGGAATCTTTCCGAATGACTTTTCCAAAAACAATGGTATACATGGAAAGGAATGTTCCAATCTCTTGTCTACATGCGCCGCTATAATCAAACAGAATAGTCAATGGGGCATGCGCGGTAAAGCGTAAACATCAACATCACGTGATACCGTTTTTCTTTCACTTGTTGGAATAACGTCGTATTGCGAGTTTTTTGTTCATCCAGTCTTGAAATTTAGTTTGGATCAAAAACAAACTTTTCCCCAGCAGTCCAGTACCGATTGCTCGTCTCCATTGTTTAAAACTGAACAACGTCTCAAGCTGCGTGTTACATCATATCTGAGCATGCGCTGAAAGACCTCGCTGAAAGGAAAAGATAAAAATCAATCTTGCTAATACAGTAAACCTCGGATATATCGGATTCAATTGTTCCCACTGGTTTTGTCCGATATAAGCGAAATCCGTTATATGCGTATACCGGAAAATGTCCGTTTTACGCATATATCGGATTTATATCCGGTATATAATCAAGTAAATCGGATTTTATCCGTTATAAAAAGGCACTTCCTTGTGCCGCATCAGGTTTTCGTCACATACGCAGTACGCAGGGAGACAAATATAACGGCAAGTGATTTGTGAGGTCTGATTTTTTATTTTTTTATGAGGAAAGTACGTATTACTCTTTTGAACGCATATTGTTACATTTTGAGAAGCCTTTACTTAAATCGCCCCATCAACTAAACTGGGGGGGTAAATCACTGATGATGACAGTAAACCTCGGATATATCGGATTCAATTGTTCCCACTGGTTTTGTCCGATATAAGCGAAATCCGTTATATGCGTATACCGGAAAATGTCCGTTTTACGCATATATCAGATTTATATCCGGTATATGCGTAAATCGGATTTTATCCGTTATAAAAAGGCACTTCCTTGACTATGTTTCCAATGTACCTGGACGCGCAGGCAACGCTGCAAACGCTGCAAATGACGTCGTATAGCGGCCTGTCACGATTCGGCGAATCGGAGCGCCACGATGCGGCCATCCGATATATGCGAGGGAAATTTAATGGAAATGCATTGGAACGGGACTGGAGATTTTGTCCGAAATAGGCGAAATCTGTTATAAAAAATCCGATATATGCAATGAATTTTTATTGGAAATGCATTACAGAAAAATCGGTTCTTTTTTTATCTGTCCGTTGTGAGCGAATTTCCGATATATCCAAGTCCGATATATCTGAGGTTTACTGTATTTTATAATTAAACTCGGGACATGTTTATAGAAGTGTTTAGATTCCGTTACAAAGATGGCGGTAATGCACACCAAAAGCTGCTTGCCAACCGTCAATAAACAACAGAAGAAGAAAAACACGACGAAGAAGAACGCACCCTGACAATTTTCCGTTTGAGCGGGTACAAGATACCTCAATCGGATTGGGGAAAGGAATATTCCACCTCTGTGAATCTGATTATACATGGAAAAAGTCGAAATTACAAGATAAAAAGTCGAAATTATGAGATAGAAAATCATAATAATGATATAAAAAATAGAAATAATGAGATAACCTTGTAGAAGAGCAGGATTCACATCACATGGATTGTGAGTACATTGAGGAGTACTTTTAAGTGTAGCTTTTCAAGTGATGAAATACTTCATTTGCTGGTGAATTCACATGGAATTGTACTAAGCAAACGCACAGTGGAAATAATTTTGAGGCATCGAAATAATAAAAGGGATGTAGCCATTTTGTTAAGTGACAAAGACGCAGTTGGTATCTCGTAATTTCGACTTTCTTATCTCAAAATTTCGACTTTATATGTTGTAATTTTGATTTTTTTTTTGTTTTTTTCACTTTTTTTTCAGAAACGGGAAATTATATTTACATTATTATATAATTATATGTACATTCGGATTGGCACTTTTCTTTCGGAAAGAGGTGTGTACAAAGGTTAAATTGAACAAATAAAGCGAAATATAAAGGATATAGGAATATAATAAAATATAATATAATAAAATAAAGGAATATTTGCGTCCATGTATACGTGACTATTGTCAAATAAGTGTGTGGCCCGTTCTTGTCTTGTCGTTGTCGTTTCCCATCAGCCATCCACCCCATCTCGACCTCCAGTGGTTGTGGACTGGGTATCAGGAGTTGCCCCCAAACCCGATCCCCGAACCATCAGCAAGCATGTGCAGAGAATGGTGGACGTAAGTCACGTGCGGGATTTCTTTGACGGCGGCATTGTGGTTGTTTCATGAACTTTCAAGCAATGTTCATTTACGTCTTCGCAGTCCGTTTTTAAGAACTACGATCACGACGAGAACGGCTTCATTTCCCAGGAGGACTTTGAGAAAATTGCCGCCAGTTTCCCCTTCTCCTTCTGTGTCATGGACAAAGATAAGTGAGTGCTCGGCGGGTCCCGCGCCTACAGTATGTGCAGCAAAACGCGGTACTTGTAGTGATATATGTACATAGTGAGGCAACAGGAAATGTGAAGTACCTGCAAAACTAACCATAACCTCACCACTGCATGCATATACCGACTTCCACTGTGCTCACAGACCACAGAAAAAAAGCATGCAATCCCTATGAACCTGCATAATAAATACATATTAGATTAGATTTTAGATTAGATTCAACTTTATTGTTATTGCTCATGTCACTTGTACAGGGCAACAAAATGCAGTTAGCATCCAACCAGAAGTGCAATTTTTTATAAGTACATTAGTATGGACAGATCTATGTAAATAAAACTATACAGGCTATGACTATAATACAGTGAGGATATGTACAGGGATATAAATGACTATAATATGGCTATTGTAGATTATACAGATTATAAACAGTATGGGTATGACAATATATAATAACAGTAATATATACAGTATTGCAATGGAGTGACTAGGGTATGGAAATGACTATAATATGGCTATTGTAGATTATACAGATTATAAACAGTATGGATATGACAATATATAATAGCAGTAATATGTACAGTATTGCAGTGAAGTGACTAGAGTAGAGTATGGTTATTGCAGATCAGGGGTGCTCACACTTTTTCAGCATGCGAGCTACTTTTAAAATGACCGAGTCAAAATGATCTACCCACTACAAAAATGCAAAACATCTATTTATTTTCAAATGCATTGAGGATTATTTGTACGTACAATGTATGTTGATGTACCTTACATAACCAAATGAGCCAATATTGCAAAACACATAATTAACTATTAAAATTTTTGTAATTACCTGAGTTTACTTTGATGACTTGCACTGAATTGAATCAGCCAGGGATGCATAGTCCGGACAGTAGCTGCTGATAGCCAGCCTCAAGCACACTTCCAAATGTTTATCAGTCATGGATAATATCCGTATCATAATACCCGTATAATATTCCATATCCGTATGGAAGTGATATGTTTTTTGCCTTTTTACTTGGTCCAGTTTTTGCCTTTTTACTTGGTCCAGCTCCTTCACTCATTTTAGTGACCATAAACTTTAGCGAGGGCTTTAAAATCTCGCAATTCGCCGACTAGCTTAGCACTTTGCATCGTTGTTTACGCATGAGCGGTGACCTAAAGGTCAAAATTCAGTTGTCATCTGATTGGTTGTCCTGTATGTCAATCAAGTAACGGGGATGGATGATAGGCTGACATCGTAAGTTCTGCTGCACTTAGAGACGTTGTTTGATTTGATTGGTCGCCCGAAGGGCAACATTCAGTTGTCATCTGAATGGCTGCCCTGTATATCAATCAAGTGACGGCATTGATGCTGGGATGATATTTTTTTAATGTCACGCCGCGATCGACCAGCGATCGACCAGTACCACCTCCGCGATCGACCGGTAGCTCGCGATCGACTTAATGAGCACCCCTGTTGCAGATTATATAAATTAAACAGTATGATCAATGAATCAACAGATAGTATATGTACAATAGTGCAATAGTACAATAGTGCAATGAAGTGATGGGGGAGGGCATAGGTCAGCGGGGGGATGTACGTAGTGGAATGGGTGGGCAATGGGGGGCAGAGTTCAGCAAGGAGACAGCTGTTGGGGAAAAAGCTGTTCCTGAACCTGGTGGTTCTTGTCCGTAAACTCCTATATGTTTACATATAATGATTTATTTAATCCTATTATTCTCCTGTTGACAGAGAGGGTCTCGTCAGTCGAGATGAGATCACGGCTTATTTCATGCGGGCTAGCGTCATCTGCTCCAAACTGGGGCTTGGCTTTGTCCACAACTTTCAGGAGACAACATACATGAAGCCCACCTTCTGTGATAACTGCTCAGGATTTGTAAGCAACACCACACACATATATATAAGAAGAAGAAGAACATTTGTGCTTTAATGTCTGCATGTTCTTCATTCACAGCTGTGGGGTGTCATCAAGCAAGGCTACAGATGCAAAGGTAAGCGTTTTAAATATTAGTCATGCGTTGGAGGCATTTTTTTTTATTTTTATTTTTTTTACAATGCACCGGCGACATTGAGATTCAATACAAGCGCTATATGAAATATTCTGCCTTTATAAAGATGACTGGAAGTTTTCAACGTGAAATGAAAAGGAGCCTCAGTAACTGCATCATCATGGCATCTATTATGCTACCAAGTTCAAAGTTAAAGGCATAGTCACATTTTTTTGAACATGAAGTCGTATCACATCGCCATCTGAAGTGTAGTACATCATCAGTGACTTACCCCCTCCAGTTTAGTTGCTGGAGCCATTTAAGTAAAGGCTTCTCAAAATGTAACAATATGCGTTCAAAAGAGTAATACGTACATTTCCTCATTAAAAAAAAAAAAAAAAAACGCGGGTAACCGGGGCGACTCTCTTGAGCGTGGGGCATGATGGCCGTAGCCTGCGCAAAGGGTCCGCCCACTCTTAATTGGTGAGCTCACAGGAAGGGGCTCCCATTGGGGTCCCATGTTGCACACACAGCTAAATCTGTGAATTTTTTTTTTCAAATGTGTAGATATGTTGCTACAATAGTACTCCCTAAACCAGGGGTCCCCAACTTTTTTGTACCACAGACCGGGAATGTGTGACAGAACAATACAGCAAATATAAAATAACAAGACGGGGCTAAAAGCTAATATTAATAAATAATAAATAATACTAAAAATATTACCCGCAGAATCAGTGGGAGGCCTGAGCTCGTTTTGTTGAGATGAGATGGTCCCATCTTGGTGTGATGGGAGTCGTTAATAAATTATTTATTATTTCTGTGCGGCCCGGTAGCAAATGCGCCACGGACCCGGCGGTTGGGGACCCCTGCCCTAAACAATCGAAAGTGTCCCAGTTGCCGTATACGAGCATGCGTTTCATCTTGAACAACAATCTGGCAAGCAAAAGTGAGCATAAAAGTTGAATTCAGATATCCTATCTCATTAGATCATTGGTTGCAAACTTGTGGCCCGTGGGCCAAATGCAGCCCACTGGACGCTAGTTTAAGGCCCTCGCCTTGATATGAAATTTTAATCTTAGTGCGGCCCCGTGCGAGTTTGATACGGATACTGTATGGTATCGTGTACGATTTTGCCCCGCCCATACGCGAGCGAGCCCGCCTGGGTTGCTTTTTCCCCTCATCATCCATGACCGAGATCGCCATCATCACTGCGCCGTACTGCTCTGAAAGTCCGAAGCTCCACTCCACTATCATTTCTGGGTACATGATACCCTTTGGGAGGTGCACAGAGCTCGGCTGGTTCCAATGCCTGGTCGACGTGGCTTCCAGCGGTACTTCAGGCTCAGTTTGAGGACCTGCTAGCTCGGGTTAGCGCCAGGATTTTCCAGGCAGGAAACCAACTACAGGCACTTTATTTCAGCTGTGCCTGTCCACCTGTCTCTGGTGAGTCTAGCGGTGTTTGTTTGTGTCCAAATCAATAAATAAGGCGCTGTTAATGCGCCGTCAACATTGTATTAGCAGTGAAGCTACAGGCTTACGACGCTGGGTACAAATAAAAGCAGGAAACTATTTATTTTATTTTATTTTTTGAAAACCTGATGCGGCACAGCCTCACCCAGACCGTAGCTCCAGTGGCCCCCAGGTAAATCGACTTTGAGACCCCTGCATTAGATGTCGTGGGTGAACTAATACTCCCCGCCCGCACCGCACCGCCATACAAAAGCATTTGTTCTTCAAAGTGCGCTCGCAAAGAGTTGCATTTGCAGAACAAATTCAAAGAGAAGTTGGTTGTCGAGTTCCTGTTCTGACTCTGCTGTGCATTCTCAGACTGCGGGATGAATTGCCACAAGCTGTGCAAGGACCAGGTGGCTTTTGAGTGCAAGAAAAACACCAGAGTGAACAATAACGCCATCGACAGTCCCACGCCGAGCTCCACGCCTGTTACCACGGGAACCTCAGAGGGTGGGTCGGTGCACTGCACACACATCCACACGCATCGTAATCTTACTATACCTACTATAAGACTTTCTCCAGGTACTCCGGTTTCCTCCCACATTCCAAAAAAACATGCTAGGTTAATTAGCGACTCATTCAAGCTGACACCGTGAGTCGATGAACAATTTCCCATGGGTTGATCTTATAGCTCTTATAGCTCATGATTGGCTACTGTCAGAGAGCCACTCCACTGTACATCTCCATAGAAGAGGCCCTGTAGCGCTAGCACATACAATCAAACATTGCTATTATCTGCCTGAAATAAAGGCAAAATGTGCTTTGCGTGATTTCACTCCATAAGGAAAAGAAGCGTCGAGTTGTTTCTTGCAATGGGTGGGTGGTTTCCCCCCCCCCAGCTGCTTTTCATTTTCTGTAACCCTGAGGAGGCCGCCCACCTGCTTCAGAAATCTGCATTACTCAAGGCCGCTGGAGAGCATCTCCGTCTCATCACTTCTTCATTTGAGTCATTTATTGTTAGCGTGGATGATGTTGTCAGTTTATATTATACGTAAAAATGACTTAGCATAGGTTTAAGTTTATGTCTTCAACCGTGAGCTTCGTCTCAAGCAATATAAAAGCTCTTCCTGTCCACTGAAAAGCTATCCAAAAAGATAAAAATACACAGAATTTACTTCATGATGTGATTTTGTCCAGGTTCAGACGAATGTCCTTTCCCGTACCCGTCCGATGACAGCAAAGACTGGAGCCCAGACTCCCCGGTCTCCTCGCATTCGGGGCTAAACAGAGTCCACAGCGCCACCCAGACCGATGGACCTCCACTGTCGCCCGAATCCGCTCACACTCAACCGGCCCTGCTCGTCCCGGCCCCCGCCCCGACCTCCCCGACGTGCCCCAGCCCGCTGCTCCAAAGGAAACAACGCCATTGTGCCAAGTGGGAGAACCGAGCTTCTCTTGTGCAGAAGCCCAGCGAGCCCGAAGAAGAAGAGAATCAATCAGTCAGCGAAACCCTCCAATCAGTAAGTGTCGCGTCTCCCATGGTACTTGAACGCAGTACACATATTGGCACGTTCATTTCCTAGCGTCTTTGCCAGGAGAACCAAAGGCTCCAGAAGGCCAACGAGACGCTACACAGGAAGTTGAAGGAGGCCGAACAGGAGGTGGAAATGTTAAAGACGCTGCTGGAGAGGCGCACACTTCATCCCGTGGAGGAGGACGACTCCTTCTAGATACATCAAGTACTGTACATGTACAGTAAACCTCGGATATATCGGATTCAATTGTTCCCACTGGTTTTGTCCGATATAAGCGAAATCCGTTATATGCGTATACCGGAAAATGTCCGTTTTACGCATATATCGGATTTATATCCGGTATATGCGTAAATCGGATTTTATTCGTTTTAAAAAGGCACTTCCTTGACTATGTTTCCAATGTACCTGGACGCGCAGGCAACGCTGCAAACGCTGCAAATGACGTCGTATAGCGGCGTGCCACGATGCGGCGATATATCCGATATATGCGAGGGAAATTTAATGGAAATGCATTGGAACGGGACTGGAGATTTTGTCCGAAATAGGCAAAATCCGTTATAAAAAATCCGATATATGCAATGAATTTTTATTGGAAATGCATTACAGAAAAATCGGTTCTTTTTTATCCGTCCATTGTGAGCGAATTTCCGATATATCCGAGGTTTACTGTACATGAAACGGGCATTTATGATCCGGATCTGGTAGAATACACAGTGGAATCTCCAAGGTTTGGATTTCAAGCTACATTTTCTCAAACCAAAAAAAAAAACCCTGATGCCGTGCGAGATACCCGCAAATCCTTTAAGCATGTCAACTTTTTCTTCGGAAAAACTAATGCTCAGCTTCCTGAATCCTCCTCATCAGGTCAGCACATGGAAGACGGCGCCCTCTACTGACGTGATACTTGAAAAAAAAATAACTCCTCACGCATTAAGGCGTCTACTGTTTCACAAAATGAAACCAACAACTGTAAGTCAAAAACATTATGTTTTGTTGTTAAATAAGGTTTGCTAACAAGGAAAATCACACAGTTTCGACTCTGTTGCTGCCTTATGCTTACAACAGTTTTTAATTCCAGTACCTATAAAACAGGGGTGCTCACACTTTTTCAGCATGCGAGCTACTTTTAAAATGACCGAGTCAAAATGATCTACCCACTACAAAAATGCAAAACATCTATTTATTTTCAAATGTATTGAGGATTATTTGTACGTACAATGTATGTTGATGTACCTTACATGTACCAATATTGCAAAACACACATAATTAACTATTAACATTTTTTGTAATTACCTGAGTTTACTTTGATGACTTGCACTGAATTGAACCAGCCAGGGATGCATAGTCCGGACAGTAGCTGCTGATAGCCAGCCTCAAGCACACTTCCAAATGTTTATCAGTCATGGATAATATCCGTATCATAATATCCGTATAATATTCCATATCCGTATGGAAGTGATATGTTTTTTGCCTTTTTACTTGGTCCAGTTTTTGCCTTTTTACTTGGTCCAACTCCTTCACTCATTTTAGTGACCATAAACTTTAGCGAGGGCTTAAAATCTCGCAATTCGCCGACTAGCTTAGCACTTTGCATCGTTGTTTACGCATGAGCGGTGACCTAAAGGTCAAAATTCAGTTGTCATCTGATTGGTTGTCCTGTATGTCAATCAAGTAACGGGGATGGATGATAGGCTGACATCGTAAGTTCTGCTGCACTTAGAGACGTTGTTTGATTTGATTGGTCGCCCGAAGGGCAACATTCAGTTGTCATCTGAATGGCTGCCCTGTATATCAATCAAGTGACGGCATTGATGCTGGGATGATATTTTTGTAATGTCACGCCGCGATCGACCAGCGATCGACCAGTACCACCTCCGCGATCGACCGGTAGCTCGCGATCGACTTAATGAGCACCCCTGCTATAAAACAAACGTCCTCTTCCCGGTTTCTTGGTATCCCAACTTGGAGGCTCCACTCTGCTGTATAATCATAATATCATCATAATAAAAAAAAAAACAAGACAAGGTATTATCGAACTAATGAGGGTATTTACCAATCAAATGTGTCATCTGATGTTTTTGCATGTCGTTTGTCTTGTTAATGACCAAACATTACAAAATAGTATAAGCGTATAAAGAAGCGGGACGCCACTGAATCGAGTGCCACTTTAAGTACATCGGTGTCATGATGATAACTGGTTTTAGTGCATCCTTTTTATGATGGTCGTGTGTAACACTACACAGTTCATTACACATTTTTTTTTTGTACATTGGTACTATTAGATATATGTTTGCGTATTTTGGGTTTAATGCTCCACAGTGTTGTAAATGGACTCTGTGTGTGTGTGTGAGAGAGAGAGAAATTAGGTATTGGCTTACTCGACCATATTTCCTGTCAGTATTGTGAGCTTTTGTTTGAAAATAAATGCTGGGCGTTCATTGTGAAAGCGTTGCTTGTGTTACTGCGTGCGAGCACCAGGGGGCGGCAGAGTGCTATAACAAACCCTAATAGGCTACCGTTTTTATTCTAACAGGGGTATTACAATTATTCATTCATTAATTTTTTTACCGCTTATCCTCATGAGGGTTGCGGACGGGATGCTGGAGCCTATCCCAGCTGTAATTATGATTTTTTTTTAAATATTATGATAGCAAAGCTTAATTTATAGCAAAACTTATTGTTTGTTTTTGTTTTAGAATTCTCATACAAACATTACAGTACATTTCTCTACAAGCAAAAGCTCTTACTAAGACATTGTGTGTTTTTTGGGGTTTTTTTTTTTTCTTGGACGCGTAATGACTTGTGGAGCTGGGAATATTGCCTCCCACGTGTATATAGCGGCAACCCCTCAAGTGTAGCACCGGTGACAGCTCATTTAGATTTTTTATTTGAATGTCCACCCATCCATTGTCTGCACTGCTTGTCCTCACCGGGGTATGCCGGAGCCTATTCCAGCTGTCTCCAAAGCGAGAGGCGGTGCACACCATGGACCGGTCACAAGTCAATCTCAGTAGAACTAGGAATTCTGGATGGGAAGGAAGAAGGGAGATCTTTAAAAAACATTTAAAAAGGAATGTTTCACCAAGCTGGAGGTGGGAATTTAGTTGGTCCCATTGATGAATCAATCAGGTGAAAATCAATATACAAGGTAATCTATTGGTGGTGAGGTTTAGCCTGAAGGACACCGTTAGACATGAGCTAAATCAGGGGTGGGCAAACTTTTTGATATAACAAAATTTCCAGCGGGGGGGGGGGGGGGGGGGCAGACTATATATTTTACACGTAAAAGTCCACCTGGTATTATTGTATCTGTAAAATTGTCATGCAATCTGCTATTATTATTTATTATTTTATATTTATATTTAAATATTTTAAAAATAATAAAATATTATAATAATTACAATAAAATTAAAATAATTATTATTATATTATATTATTATTACCACCCTCGGGCATCTCTGTGTGGAGTTTGCATGTTCTCCCCGTGCATGCGTGGGTTTTCTCCGGGTACTCCGGTTTCCTCCCACATTCCAAAAACATGCTAGGTTAATTAATTAAATAAATAAATTAAATTAAAAAAAATAAAATTATTATGTAAAATATGCAAATATAACATTATTATATATAATTAATAAATTAGCATTAATATAATAAATATAATAATCATAATAGTTATAATAATAATATAATAATTATTATTTTAATTTTTATTATTATTATGTGCTTGTGTCTCTTTTTTTCAGGAGCACTTTGTAAACAACAGACCATGTCAAACAACGAAATTGATACAACCATCAAAAGGTTGGCTCAGGCCATGATGCCAGGTTGTATGTTGAGTTTAAACGAAATACTTTTGAAAGATTGGGCGGGCCGTATTCAAACACTTGGCGGGCCGGATGTGGCCCCCGGGCCGTAGTTTGCCCACCCCTGAGCTAAATGATACATTGCATTGCTAAAAAGTCAGCCTGCGGAAAGAGACTGATGATTTATCATCCAGACGTCATCGGTGTACATTGGGGAATCGGACTGCAGTAAGATACCCATCAGTTAACTCACTCTAATGAATGTGCTCTGAAAGTAATTAGGTGAAAATACACAGAAAAAGCATCCCCCGATACACAAAAAAAAAAACATAACAAAAGTGCCTTTTACACACATTTACACACTGCCTGGAGGATGCTACAAAGTCTCGATTTATGAAACGTGAGTTCATTAGCTTCTTAATGATGGCCGAAGGACGAATGTGGGTACCACAGAGGGGGGGGAAAAAAAACTGTTAAAAATGAGGATTCTGTGAAGACATCTAAATGTTTTAATTAACCTTGCGGCCGCTGCTTCTTAATGAGTTTTAGCCCATGTGTCAGAGTAGAGCCAGAAGAGGGGGAAAGTGTGAGTTTGATTGCATAAGTGAGCAAAATTATGACTTCCAGGATGGACTATTTCAAGCAAAACATTACATTTTTTTAGTCTGCATCTTCTGTAAATGTATGTTATTACATTAATAATTATGTTTAACCTTTAAAATGCCCTTCGTTATCCTAACTCGTTAGGATAACTGCCGTCAAAATATGATGACATACCACCGTACGCTACATCGGTGTGCTCCTCGCCATCCAAACCCTCCTGACATTGACCTTGTCTTCCAATTTTGGATCAACATTTGCAATAAAAATGATTGTTGTAATTATTAGCTCCAGATCCCTCCCCTTCTCTCTTCAATTACCGTTGAAGGAAGCGAATAAGCTACATGCCTCACACACATTAACTACCAAATACATATTTATATGTCAAAAATGTGATGATGCAACTACACAATACAGGAGAGCATGTTTGGTGCATTTTTAAGCTAAAAAAAAAAAACAGCCACTAGGTGGTTGAAGTGCATTTTATTGGAGTCGCTAATTAACCTAGCATGTTTTTGGAATGTGGGAGGAAACCCACGCATGCAAACTCCACACAGAGATATCCAAGGGTGGAATTGAACTCGGGTTTCCTAGCTGTGAGGCCCGTGTGCTAACCACTCGATCACCGTGCAGCCCAAAGCGAAAATTATACTTGAAATGTATCTTTTCACAAAAAGCCTTTTATGTCCCTTTTTTTTAGTTGAGAGCTGATATTTTCCTGAAACTTACCTATGTTCTATTGCTGATTACTAAAGAACTGGAAAAGGTAGAAACAAACTTTTTTTTTCTGATGAAAGATGAGACTCTAGTCTTTCTTTTGGTATATAAGATGTTTATATAGCTCAAGAGCACAATATTTTGTATGCCTTCAAAAATCATCAAAAATGGCTAAGGTAAAGACCATCTAAATTGTAAAATGTATATGTAATCACCATT
Source organism: Doryrhamphus excisus (assembly GCF_030265055.1). Taxonomy (NCBI): domain Eukaryota; kingdom Metazoa; phylum Chordata; class Actinopteri; order Syngnathiformes; family Syngnathidae; genus Doryrhamphus; species Doryrhamphus excisus. The sequence goes on from NC_080478.1 coordinate 18,785,012, forward strand.
AACGTATGATGATTCATTCATTCATTCATTCATTTTCTACCGCTTTTTCCTCACAAGGGTCACGGGGGTGCTGGAGCCTATCCCAGCTGTCTTTGTGCGAGAGGCGGGGTACACCCTGGACTGGTGGCCAGCCAATCACAGGGCACATATAGACAAACAACCATTCACACTCACATTCATACCTATGGACAATTTGGAGTGGCTAATTAACCTAGCATGTTTTTGGAATGTGGGAGGAAACCGGAGTAGCCGGAGAACATGCAAACTCCACACAGAGATGACCAAGGGTGGAATTGAACTCGGGTTTTCTAGCTGTGAGGCCAGCGTGCTAACCACCCCTCGACCGCGCAGCCCAAAACGAAAATTATACTTGAAATGTATCTTTTCACAAAAAGCCTTTTATGTCCCTTTTTAGTTGAGAACTGATATTTTCCTGAAACTTACCTATGTTCTATTGCTGATTACTAAAGAACGGGGAAAGGTAGAAACAAACTTTTTTTTCCTGATGAAAGATGAGACTCTAGTCTTTCTTTTGGTATATAAGATGTTTATATAGCTCAAGAGCACAATATTTTGTATGCCTTCAAAAATCATCAAAAATGGCTAAGGTAAAGAGCTTCTAAATTGTAAAATGTATATGTAATCACCATTAACGTATGATGATTCATTCATTCATTCATTCATTTTCTACCGCTTTTTCCTCACAAGGGTCGCGGGGGTGCTGGAGCCTATCCCAGCTGTCTTCGTGCGAGAGGCGGGGTACACCCTGGACTGGTGGCCAGCCAATCACAGGGCACATATAGACAAACAACCATTCACACTCACATTCATACCTATGGACAATTTGGAGTCGCTAATTAACCTAGCATGTTTTTGGAATGTGGGAGGAAACCGGATTACCCGGAGAACATGCAAACTCCACACAGAGATGACCAAGGGTGGAATTGAACTCGGGTTTCCTAGCTGTGAGGCCTGCGTGCTAATCACTCGTCCACCGTGCAGCCCAAAGTGAAAATTATACTTGAAATGTATCTTTTCACAAAAAGCCTTTTATGTCCCTTTTTTTTAGTTGAGAGCTGATATTTTCCTGAAACTTACCTATGTTCTATTGCTGATTACTAAAGAACGGGAAAAGGTAGAAACAAACTTTTTTTTCCTGATGAAAGATGAGACTCTAGTCTTTCTTTTGGTATATAAGATGTTTATATAGCTCAAGAGCACAATATTTTGTATGCCTTCAAAAATCATCAAAAATGGCTAAGGTAAAATGTATATGTAATCACCAGAAATATTAGTGGAGAGTTATGGAGAAAAGGATGCTTGCCAAGAAGTTGCACAATATGCCACTGCCGAGAAGCAGGAGGTGTTTGCTATCTGAGTTGTTTGCTATCTAAGAGCAAGTGAGGCAAAGAAAATGCAGAGAAAATATTGGAGAAAAAAATATGCAGGCACCCCCACTGACAATTTCTCACGACCAAGATGTGGCAAAGCACAACTCAAACCCCCCCAACAGCAGTATGACCGCTTTTATAGCAACATGGAGCCGCTGTGGTGGACCAGAGGTTCTGTTTTTATATTTTCAATCCACTAAGCTTCATAAAAAATATGTTATTTATTTGTTTCATTATTGTTTTTTTATAGTAACCCTTGGTGGGGGAGGATACCATACCTACCATATTTGGTAAGTTCCATACATCCTTTTTCTATGCCGCATATCCTCACTATGTTCACGAGGGAATGCTGGAGCCTATCCCAGCTGTCTTTGGGTTGTTGTAAAATATGCATGTTTAAATCCATTTGAAGTTGTTTTTACCCAACTGGGTTCGCAAAAGTACAAAAAAATTCATTCATTTTCTACCGTCGCCGGGGATGCTGGAGCCTATCCCAGCTGTCTACACCCTGGACTGGTGGCAAGCCAATCACAGGGCACATATAGACAAACAACCATTCACACTCACATTCATACCTATGGACAATTTGGAGTCGCTAATTAACCTAGCATGTTTTTGGAATGTGGGAGGAAACCGGAGTACCCGGAAAAAACCCACACATTCACGGGGAGAACATGCAAACTCCACACAGAGATGGCCGAGGGTGGAATTGAACTCGGGTCTCCCAGCTGTGACGTCTGTGCACTAACCACTTGGCCCAGGCTGCACTACACTACAACCAAGCAGCTCTCTGACAGTAGCCAGCATAGAAAGAAAGCTAAAATCATCACACTGCGACTTAACACTCAAAGGGTAGTTGTGAAATATACAAGACAAGTACCAATACTATAGTTAAAAAATGAGCATTTTAACTAACATTTTACCCGGAGAAAACCCACGCATGCACGGGGAGAACATGCAAACTCCACACAGAGATGGCCGAGGGTGGAATTGAACTCGGGTCTCCCAGCTGTGACAGCAACCAGTCATGAGCTATAAGAAAACAATGAGCTTATCAACTCATGTGAAATCATTCATCGACTCACGGTGTCAGCTTAGAAAGAAAGCTAAAATCATCACACTGCGACTTAACACTCAAAGGGTAGTTATGAAATATACAAGACAAGTACCAATACTAGTTTAAAAAAAAGAGCATTTTAACTAACATTTTACCCGTAGAAAACCCACGCATGCACGGGGAGAACATGCAAACTCCACACAGAGATGGCCGAGGGTGGAATTGAACTCGGGTCTCCCAGCTGTGAGGTCTGCGCGCTAACCACTCGACCCAGACTGCAAGTGTTAAACTAAAACTTAATAATAACCAATGTCACACAGTCCGTCCGACCAACCAGGCAGCTCTCTGACAGTAGCCAGCATAGAAAGAAAGCTAAAATCATCACACTGCGACTTAACACTCAAAGGGTAGTTATGAAATATACAAGACAAGTACCAATACTAGTTTTAAAAAAAGAGCATTTTAACTAACATTTTACCCGGAGAAAACCCACGCATGCACAGGGAGAACATGCAAACTCCACACAGAGATGGCCGAGGGTGGAATCGAACTCGGGTCTCCCAGCTGTGAGATCTGTGCACTAACCACTTGGCCCAGACTGCAAGTGTTAAACTAAAACTTAATAATAACCAATGTCACACAGTCCGTCCGACCAACCAGGCAGCTCTCTGACAGTAGCCAGCATAGAAAGAAAGCTAAAATCATCACACTGCGACTTAACACTCAAAGGGTAGTTATGAAATATACAAGACAAGTACCAATACTAGTTTTAAAAAAAGAGCATTTTAACTAACATTTTACCCGGAGAACATGCAAACTCCACACAGAGATGACCGAGGGTGGAATTGAACTCGGGTCTTCTAGCTGTGAGGCCTGCATGCTAACCGCTCATCCACCGTGCAGCCCAACCAAAAACAATACAAATCTAATCTAATGAATCAAATTAAAATTACAGTTTATTCTTGCCGAGCTGCCCCCAACCCACCAGTTGGGGAGCGTTATTCATGTCGAGCTGAGCTCTTCTGCTTGTCAGCCTTGAGACAATAATGCTGTGAAAGTGTGAAGAGTGTACATTTCCTCACTCCACCGCCTCTCCATCAGCACCGGCTGTTAAAGCCACGGGACCTAAATGGAGGACATCAAGGCTGTTGAAAGTGTCGGCTGGCCACCCTCTGCTGCTTTCCCCAATGACCCCAGACATTCAGACCGTACCATTTGAATAGCTCTCAGGCTGAAACACCTGAGGATACAAAAACGAATGTGCATTCATATCATTCTTTTTTTTAGGTTCTGATGATACATGCTGTAAAAAAAAAAGTCCGCAAGCGGTTCCATCATCACCCACCATTGACATTGTCAATTCCCTCAGAAGGTCAGGGAAAAAATTTATTTATTTCATAAATTCCTTCCGGGCGGCATAGCGGTCAAGTGGTTAGCGCGCAGTCCTCACAGCTAGGAGACCAGGGTTCAATTCCACCCTCAGCCATCTCCCCGTGCATGTGTGGGTTTTCTCCGGGTACTCCGGTTTCCTCCCACATTCCAAAAACATGCTAGGTTAATTAGCAACTCCAAATTGTCCATAGGTATGAATGTGAGTGTGAATGGTTGTTTGTCTATATGTACCCTGTGATTGGCTGGCCACCAGTCCTGGGTGTACCCCGCCTCTCGCCCGAAGATAGCTGGGATAGGCTCCAGCACCCCCGCGACCCTCGTGAGGAAAAGCGGTAGAAAATGAATGAATGAATGAATGAAAGTAATATTTAAGGCTGCACGGTGATCGAGTGGTTAGCATGCAGGCCTCACAGCTAGGAGACCCGAATTCAATTCCACCCTTGGCGATCTCTGTGTGGAATTTGCATGTTCTGTGTGCATGTGTGAATGGTTGTTTGTCTATATGTGCCCTGTGATTGGCTGGCCACCAGTCCAGGGTGTACCCCGCCTCTTGCCCGAAGACAGCTGGGATAGGCTCCAGCACCCCCGCGACCCTCATGAGGAAAAGCGGTAGAAAATGAAGGAATGAAATTCCTTACTTGCTTATTAAATCCTACCCCTCCATCTGGTACTTTTACAATCAGTAACTGTTACATTTGTTCACTTCCTGCTTTCGCAATATACTTAGGACAGTATTTCATTCATTCATTCATTTTCTACCGCTTTTTCCTCACGAGGGTCGCGGGGGTGCTGGAGCCTATCGGGCGAAAGGCGGGGTACACTCTGGACTGGTGGCCAGCCAATCACAGGGCACCTATAGACAAACAACCATTCACACCTTCATTCATACCTATGGACAATTTGGAGTCGCTAATTAACCTAGCATGTTTTTGGAATGTGGGAGGAAACCGGAGTACCCCGGAAAAAAAACCCACGTATGCACGGGGAGAACATGCAAACTCCACACAGAGAAATTGCCAAGGGTGGCATTGAACCCTGGTCTCCTAGCTGTGAGGTCTGCGCGCTAACCACTCGACCGCCGTGCCGCCTGAAATTAAGCACATAAAACACAAATTTACAGCATTTTTAACCCCATGACTAGATTTCTGAAGACTTGAAAGTGATATGGGATTTAATAACACCCGTTCCAACTCTTCAGACGTCCTTGGAGAAGACCTTAAGACCGATAAAACCAAAACACATTATCACTGAATGAGACGGTGAATTTAAAGGGAATTTCAGCTAAAGTGTTCCCTCGCTCTCACATTCATCTTTTGCGGATTTTTTTTTTTTTAATTACAGCGTATAAACCCTCTCATAGACAGACTAATTGCATTGCCTCTCTTGTCTATTTGCACCGCCCATTGTTTTCTGCGCTCTGATTGGCTGTTGGCCATTGTCAGCTAACCTCATTTGTGCTGCTCTGCCATTTCTCCTGTGTCATTGCTAGCTGTGTGCTAACTTGCAAATGAATATTCGGTCCCAAGGAGGAGGACTGCAGCAATATGATTTAACAAGGATACAAAAACGCTACAGTGCAGCGGAACGCTATGGTCAAAATTTAACTCAAACTGAAAATACTTACCAGCAAATGATGTATTTCCGCTCTGTTTTAATTGCGCTGCATTACCTTAATGGCTTTCCACTACTGAGACTATCTGTTAAGTCGCTGGAGTTAATGGAGTGTAAAGAGATGCAGCACTTATTAGTCTTATCAGACGGTCTGGAGGTGTGGAATAGAAATGTGGCGCTTGCCTACACAGCTGTGTGATCTCCTCCATTTCCTGTCTGGCTTGCCGGTGCATCACGGGAGGCACGGATGCACTGGTATTCTCGACATCAGGGGTCTCAAACACGCGGCCCGCGCAAGTTTGATATGGATACTGTATGGTATCATGTACCCAGAAAAAAATTATTACGTTTGATTAATGTTCATGTTAAAGGTTAAATAACTGTTAATAGTTATCCTCCCTATCTGTGTGGAAGTGGTAAGTTTTTGGCGATTTAAGTTTAAAGGAAATAACTTGAAGGCTACCGTTTAGGTCGCTATAGCTCTCTAGTTTGCGAGTTAGCATGTGTCTCAAGACCCTGCAGTTGCGCAATATGTTGTAAATAAAAAGAGTATAAATGTGACTATAGTCGTGTTTTGTCATGTCTACAGGGCTCTAATAATGCTTTGTTCATTTTCATCTGAAAAAAATAATTTTTTTGGCAGGGGTCTCAAACAAGCGGCCCGCGGGCCAAATGTGGCCCGCAGGACACTAGTTTGAGGCCCCTGCCTTAATATGAAAGTTTAATGTTAGTTGCGGCCCGCGCAAGTTTGATATGGATGCTGTATGGTATCATGTACCCAGAAAAAAATTATTACGTTTGATTAATGTTCATGTTAAAGGTTAAATAACTGTTAATAGTTATCCTCCCTATCTGTGTGGAAGTGGTAAGTTTTTGGCTATTTAAGTTTTAAGGAAATAACTTGAAGGCTACCGTTTAGGTCGCTATAGCTCTCTAGTTTGCGAGTTAGCATGTGTCTCAAGACCCTGCAGTTGCGCAATATGTTGTAAAAAAAAAAAAAAAAAAAAGTATAAATGTGACTATAGTCGTGTTTTGTCATGTCTACAGGGCTCTAATAATGCTTTGTTCATTTTAATATGAAAAAATAATAATTTGTCTACCCACCAACTATATGTGGTTTCTTAAGTTTTTATTATTTGCCGTTTTATTATTATTATTATTATATTTATTTATTTCTTGTAGAAAATTGGAACCAAAGCTAAGTTTTTTTTTTTTTTTTTTTTATATAATTTTTTTTTTTTTTTTTGGAAAACCTGATGCGGCCCAGTCTCACCCAGACCCGAGCTCCAGTGGCCCCCTAAGTAAATTGAGTTTGAGACCCCTGCTCTACATACAAGCATACCATAATTTAAATATTATAATCAACTCTGCTGTAACATGAAGTTCCTTGTTTATAATGTATTAAATACATTCTTAGCCCATGTCGTTATAGAATATACATGAAGCTGCACATACTGTACATAGTACATTTCACATAAAGAAACACTCAGGTTTCCTCTGCAGGATTTTTTCCTCTACCTACTTGGTAACCATGGCTACCTTAGGTGTCATTTTGTCTAGCTATTTTAAGAATTTTTATCATCTCTTATACTCATCCTACACACACACACACGAGCAGTAGGAGGGAGTTGGTCATGCAGACACTTTACACTTGCGTAATATTTAACTTTTGCTGCACTTGTGTATATTTTTAGCGACATTCGGACTGAACGCATTGGATTCTAATCCTTTCTAATCAATAGAAACGATGGCTTTAGTTGAAATAGAAGTTAAAAGACAGTAAATATCAGGCAAACCGCAGACATGAGAAAATGACTCAGCTTCAGTTATGTAGTCGGTTACCATGGTGATGATACAGTATATGTGCGGTATCACTTGATCACGACATAAAACTGATTTTTGGGGTCTCTCCTGTTATCACATAATTGCGTGAAAAATGACATTCGGAATCAAAATGATTCGCCTCCACGATGTATGAAAGGCTCTTTGTGAGTAAAGGCGCTTCCATCTGAAGACAAACAGTCCATAATGACATAATTAAAATTAATCCAATTACATCATGGTTTTTGTTCTGGAGGGAGTACAGGCGAAATTATTAGAAAAGGTCAGAGAAGAAACGGTCACACTAAAAAGATTTTTTCATGATAATAGATTGTCCTTGAACTTAAATAAAACTAAAATCATGCTGTTTGCTAACAGCAGAAAGGACACGCACCAGCAAATACAAATAGACGGTGTGGACATTGAAATGGTGAACGAAAATAAATTTCTGGGGATCAAAATAGAAGACCTGGAAACCTCATATTACAAATATACAACATGAGAAATATTTCAGTATTGAACAAAGCAAAAAAATTAGTTCTCAATCAGAAATCACTCCACACTCTTTATTGCTCTCTGGTTCTACCATATCTTACTTATTGTGTGGAAATATGGGCTACTAACTATAAAAGCAATCTTCACTCGCTAAATGTACTACAAAAAAAGGTCAGTAAGGATAATTCATAATGCCGCCTACAGAGAACATACTAACTCCTTATTTCTAAAATCACAAATACTTCAACTTGCTGATATAGTTCATTTTCATGATTTCACCTCATACTTCAGTACGTGACAAAAAATAAAATTTAAATTTTATTCATTCATTCATTTTCTAAATGTCATCCAATACTTCTCTACAAGAGAGAAGAAATATTAATTAAAATGTTAATTAAAAAATTAAAAATAATTTAAAAAAATACTTAAACTATATTAGGAAAGCAGGAAGTGAACAAATGTAACAGTTACTGATTGTAAAAGTACCAGATGGAGGGGTAGGATTTTATTCAAATTACTTCGGAATCTGATACATGTTAAAATGAAATAAAACCATAAAAAATTAAAACAATTAAAAGCAATTTTTTTTAATTAAAAAAATAAAATATTTTTTTAATTATTATTTTTTTAATTAAAAAAATAAAATAAAAAAAAATTAAATTATATTAGGAAAGCAGGAAGTGATTATGTGATGCATTCAATTGTAATCTGATGCATTTTCAAATGAAATTAAACCATTTAATTTTTTTTAATATTTAAAAAAATTGAAATAATTAAAAATAAAAAATAAAAAAATACAATTAAATAAAATTAAATTATATTAGGAAAGCAGGAAGTGAACAAATGTAACAGTTACTGATTGTGAAAGTACCAGATGGAGGGGTAGGATTTAATAAGCTTTGCTTCTTCCTACTCCTTTTGGACATGTGGAACTGTGAACTGATTATGGGATGCATTCAATTGTAATCTGATGCACGTTCAAATGAAATAAAACCATTACATCATCTTAAGCACCGTCATGCAACATAATGAGCCTTTACGAGTCATTCCAATATCCATATCAGATATCTATTATTGTACTGAAGTCCCCAAAGCTACACTCATCCTGTATGGGGTACACGGGCAATGATACGGGGTACACTTTCTAATATTTTAACTCATGTATAACTAAATGGAAATCTCCCTGAATATGTAAATGAGACCGTTTAATTTTACCAAATAATTGAGTGTGCTGCACAAAAAAAACGCACACACCGGAAGCAATGATGTTGTTGTCACGACATCCTGCTGATGGCCTCCATTTTTCTTTTGACAATAACAACAAACAACTCACACAATGAGTTTTTTTTTTTTGGAGGGGAGGGGAGGCAAATGGGGCTGTAATATTGTTACTTGGGATGAATTATGGATGGCGCGACGTGTATTATTAAGTCTGACAAGAGGCAAAATCGAGCAGACGTGTCGTTAAACATCATCCGCAGACTGACGTGATTATTTTCTGAGGCTGTATCATTTTTCAGCGATGTTGTCAATAATTGTATACGCATCTTTCTCTGTCTCTGTGCCATTTTATATTTGGGAACAGTATGTTGCAGGATTGTGGACCACGCAATGGTAATGGTTTAATTTCATTTGAACATGCATCACATTACAATTGAATGCATCACATAATCAGTTCACAGTTCCACATGTCCAAAAGGAGTAGGAAGAAGCAAAGCTTATTAAATCCTACCCCTCCATCTGGTACTTTTACAATCAGTAACTCTTACATTTGTTCACTTCCTGCTTTCCCAATATAATGTAAGTTTATTTTATTTTTTTAATTAAAAAATGTTTATAATTTTTTTTAATTATTTTAATTTTTGAATGGTTTTATTTCATTTGAACATGCATCAGATTACAATTGAATGCATCCCATAATCAGTTCACAGTTCCACATGTCCAAAAGGAGTAGGAAGAAGCAAAGCTTTTTAAATCCTACCCCTCCATCTGGTACTTTTACAATCAGTAACTGTTACATTTGTTCACTTCCTGCTTTCCTAATATAATGTAAGTTTATTTTATTTTTTTAATTAAAAAATATTTTAAATTTTTTTTTGCATTTGTTCACTTCCTGCTTTCCTAATATAATTTAATTTTATTTAATTGCATTTTTTAAGTACATTTTTTATTTTAATTTTTATCATTTTTTTCATTTTTTCAATTTTTTTTAAATATAAAAAAAATTTCAACGGTTTAATTTAATTTGAAAATGCATCAGATTACAAATGAGTGCATCCCATAATCAGTTCACGGTTCCACATGTCCAAAAGGAGTAGGAAGAATCTTATTAAATCCTACCCCTCCATCTGGTACTTTTACAATCAGTAACTGATACATTTGTTCACTTCCTGCTTTCTAATATAATTTAAGATTTTATTTTATTATTATTCGTTTTTTTAATTTTAACGTAGTCCTAGCATAGAAGTGTTTCAAAAGGAGTTCTTCCCTGAGATCATATTTCTCCTCTCTTGTAGAGAAGTATTGGATGACATTTTTAGCTAATTGGTTATTTTTAGCCTTATGCATTATTTTAGCTGTTTGAAGATGAACTATATCAGCAAGTTGAAGTATTTGTGATTTTAGAAATAAGGAGTTAGTATGTTCTCTGTAGGCGGCATTATGAATTATCCTTACTGGCCTTTTTTTGCAGTACATTTAAGCGAGTGAAGATTGCTTTTATAGTTATTAGCCCATATTTCCACACAATAAGTAAGATATGGTAGAACCAGAGAGCAATAAAGAGTGTGGAGTGATTTCTGATTGAGAACACATTTTTTTGCTTTGTTCAATACTGAAATATTTCTGTCCACCTTATGTTGTATATTTGTAATATGAGGTTTCCAGCTCATATTTTCATCTATTGTGATCCCCAGAAATGTATATTATTTATTTATTTCAAAATATGGCTAGCAAGTTCCGACGCCATTAATCTTCCTCGTCGTCCTGAATCCTCACGATAACTTCTCTCCAAGGAGTTACACACACAATCACACACTGACCTTCAGTGTCTACGTTCTTACTGTAGTTTGCTGATTTTTAGTCCCCACATTAGGTCACCAGACACACACATCAAAGTGGAAAACAAAAAGGCTGGGAAATTACTTTTAGAATTGCTCCTGCATTCATATCAAGGACTTTTAAGCTTGTGATTTATAGTCTCTGAACCATTATTGGCCCCCACGGCGTGATTGTATAAAAACACATGCAAAAAAAAAAAAAAAAAACACATTTTAACCCATCCTCCAATTACGTGTGGAAGTGGTAAGTTTTTGGTCTCTGATTTTGTCCTTTTTCTCGACTACATTTGAAACCCTAGTGGCTAGCTCCACGGAATTCTATATTTAAAGTGGCGGTCGTGTTTTGTGCCCCTGGCAGGCCTCACAGCTAGGAGACCCGAGTTCAATTCCACACTCGGCCATCTCTGTGTGGAGTTTGCATGTTCTCCGTCGTGCATGCGTGGGTTTTCTCCGGGTACTCCGGTTTCCTCCCACATTCCAAAAACATGCTAGGTTAATTAGCGACTCCAAATTTGTCCATAGGTATGAATGTGAGTGTGAATGGTTGTTTGTCTTTATGTGCCCTGTGATTGGCTGGCCACCAGTCCAGAGTGTACCCCGCCTCTTGTCCGAAGACAGCTGGGATAGGCTCCAGCATACCCCTGTGACCCTAGTGAAGATAAGTGTCATATAAAATGTATGACTGTGTATATTTGTGAATATAATGTAAAAAAACTGCTAAGAAAATACCGGCTGCACGGCGGTCGAGTGGTTAGCAGGCCTCACAGCTTGGAGACTCGAGTTCAATTACACCCCCAGTTTGCATGTTCTCCGTCGTGCATGCGTGGGTTTTCTCCGGGTACTCCGGTTTCCTCCCACATTCCAAAAACATGCTAGGTTAATTAGCGACTCCAAATTGTCCATAGGTATGAATGTGAGTGTGAATGGTTGTTTGTCTATATGTGCCCTGTGATTGGCTGGCCACCAGTCCAGGGTGTACCCCGCCTCTTGTCCGAAGACAGCTGGGATAGGCTCCAGCACCCCTCGTGAGGATAAGCGGTAGAAAATGAATAACTATATCAGATTTTTGATGCCCCCTGGAGGCCATGTTGCCCTTAGCATTTGCCTATATTGCCTAATGGCCCAGCAGGACGTGTACACACACACACACATCAATTCTCATAAGTGCATGTCCAGCTCAATGCCCACCATGTGATGCTGTCATGCCCTGACAAAAAAAAAATGACGTGTAGCAGCATGGCTGACATGCGGCGCTCTGTAATTACGTCCCAGTTGGTTCTTCACCGTGGAAACAAGTGTCGCACTACGGTGTAAAGTACATAAGTGGGGGCCCTTCCACTCCTCTTTTGACCACCCCCACAGGAATATCACACAGCCTCTAGTAGTGTTATTTGACAATGTGCACTGAAAATAGCTTGGACTGTATCTGAAAGTATCGATCCAAATCAGGTACCCATTAAAAAAGTATCCAAAATGGCTTCACCTGGTAGGAGATGATGTCATCCACAGCAATAATACACGTTAGAAGCTGATAGTGATGTCTGCTCAAACTCCATTTTCCTCACTGGAAAACACAACAATCAATCAGAAGGCAGCAATTCAACAGAGCTGCAGACGCAAAGAGAAAACCTAGCCCCCGGAATCAAAGAGTAGAGAAGAGCAAAGTCAGAGATCAAAAACTTACCACTTCCACACTGAATGGGAGAACGGGTTAAGATGCGTAGTAAAGCTTACAAGAGAGAGAGAAAAAAAAAAAACGATGTACTTATTGGGGCTGCACAGTGGTCGAGTGGTTAGCGCGCAGACCTCACAGCTTGGAATCACAGGTTCAATTCCACCCTCGGACATCTCTGTGTGGAGTTTGCGTGGGTTTTTTTCCGGGTACTCCGGTTTCCTCCCACATTCCAAAAACATGCTAGGTTAATTAGCCACTCCAAATTGTCCATAGGTATGAATGTTCACCGTCTGGAATCATCCGTGTGTTTTTAAAGCTCTCCAGGGAACTTGTTTTTTTTTTTTTTTTATGCGCTGACTTGCGCTGCTCAGACATGGTCAGTTGTTTTGTGTGGCTTTTCTCACTCTTCCGCAAGGGGGGAAACCTAGCCCCCGGAATCAAAGAGTAGAGAAGAGCAAAGTCAGAGATCAAAAACTTACCACTTCCACACTGAATGGGAGAACGGGTTAAGATGCGTAGTAAAGCCTACAAGAGAGCGAGAGAGAGAAAAAAAAAACGAGTCAGGTACTTATTGGGGGCTGCACAGCGGTCGAGTGGTTAGCGCACAGACCTCACAGCTTGGAATCACAGGTTCAATTCCACCCTCGGACATCTCTGTCATGTTCTCCCCGTGCATGCTTGGGTTTTTTTTCCGGGTACTCCGGTTTCCTCCCACATTCCAAAAACATGCTAGGTTAATTAGCGACTCCAAATTGTCCATAGGTATGAATGTGAGTGTGAATGGTTGTTTGTCTATATGTGCCCTGTGATTGGCTGGCCACCAGTCCAGGGTGTACCCCGCCTCTCGCCCAAAAGACAGCTGGGATAGGCTCCAGCATCCCTGCGACACTCGTGAGGAAAAGCGGTAGAAAAAGGATGAATGAATAATAGATATCAAGGCTACACGGTCGATGAGTGGTTAGCGCGCAGGCCTCACAGCTAGGAGACCCGGGTTCAATTCCACCCTCGGTTCCATATCTCTGTGTGGAGTTTGCATGTTCTCCCCGTTTTTTTTCCGGGTACTCCGGTTTCCTCCCACATTCCAAAAACATGCTAGGTTAATTAGCGACTCCAAATTGTCCATAGGTATGAATGTTCACCGTCTGGAATCATCCGTGTGTTTTTGAAGCTCTACAGGGAACTTGGTTTTATTTTTATGCGCTGACTTGCGCTGCTCAGACGTGGTCAGTTGTTTTGTGCGGCTTTTTTTTTTAATAGCGAAGAAATGCACACAACGCAGCCAAGGTTTGATTCTTATTTCTTCCTGGATGTTTCCTGAATAAAAAACATGGTGCTGGAATAAGTAACCAAGCACGGAGATTCATTATTTGGTTGTCGGTTATTAACCTTGTTTGTCATCTACAAATCAGTCATATAAAACCGAAACCAGCACTTTCTTTTAAAGTGTGGACATGAAAGGAAATCCATCATATTAATGATCTGGAGACCACTTCATTATTCACAGAGCAGTAAGCAGTCTGTCCGAATAAATGATCATTGGCCATCCATGAAGGGAAGTCATCAAATGTGGACATGGGGCAATGTCATTAGTGGGAACACCAATCCAATGAGATTCATTCATTCATTTTCTACCGCTTGGGTGCTGGAGCCTATCCCAGCTGTCTTCGGTGCGAGAGGCGGGGTACACCCTATATGACACAGTCATATAATAAAAGTAATATAATTATAGTTGCACATTACTTACAGACATTCATTCATTCATTCATTTTCTACCGCTTGGTGGTGGTGGTGGCCTGGCGGTGGCCAGCCAATCACAGGGCACATATAGACAAACAACCATTCACACTCACATTCATACCTATGGACAATTTGGAGTCGCTAATTAACCTAGCATGTTTTTTTTGGAATGTGGGAGGAAACCCGAGTACCCGGAAAAAAACCCACGCATGCACGGGAAAACATGCAAACTCCACACAGACATGGCCGAGGGTGGAATTGAACCAGTGATTCCAAGCTGTGTGGTCTGCGCGCTAACCACTCGACCGCTATGCAGCCCCAATAAGTACCTGACTCGTTTTTTTTTTTCTATGGACTTCACTACTCATCTTAACCCGTTCTCCCATTCAGTGTGGAAGTGGTAACTTTTTGATCCCTGACTTTGTTCTTCTCTACTCCGTTTGAAATCCAAGTAGCTAGCTCCACATATGCTATGTTTAAAGTGGCGGCCGTCTTTTGTGTCCCTGCAGTGAGTCTCATAGAACGGGGTGCCCTTAGCATCTCACTATATTGCCTATAGAACCCTCTTAGGATCCAACAGTGCAAAATGTAAACCAGTCATGATGTGCTATATATATATATATCACTATATTGACACTTACTATGGTACCCATTATGGCATTGGATGCTCATATCACCTCCTACTTTGGTACGTGACCAAAAATAAAAAATAAAAAATTTAAGTTTTAAATTTTAAATAAAAAAATTGAATTTTTTTTATTTTTTATTTTATAAAAATAAAAAAATAAAAAATAAAAAATTTAAGTTTTAAATTTTAAATAAAAAAATTGAATTTTTTTTTTTTTATAAAATAAAAAATAAAAAAATTTCAATTTTTTTATTTAAAATTTAAAACTTAAATTTTTTATTTTTTATTTTTGGTCACGTACCAAAGTAGGAGGTGATATGGACTTCACTACTCATCTTAACCCTACTCATCTTAAAAAAATAAAAAATAAAAAATTTAAGTTTTAAATTTTAAATAAAAAAATTGATTTTTTTTTATTTTTTATTTTTTATTTTTTATTTATTATTTTTTATTTTTTATTTTTTATTTTTTATTTTTTATTTTTTATTTTTTATTTTTTATTTTTTATTTTTTATTTTTTATTTTATTTTATTTTTTATTTTATTTATTGAGAGTGTCATCAGAGTGTATATTGACCTCCATTGGATTAATTAATCCACAAAGTGCCCCCGTTGCAAATTGTGGACACCCCCTGACATACAGTAAGCTATTTTAAAAAAAATGACTTCAAAGTGGGTCCCAACTGAGAGAATGTGGGCCACCATGTTGACACCAGTTAAGACTTCAAATGCACGATGATATTTTGCATCCGTGATATCAAATATGGAGATTTCACTCCAGTCATCATCCACGTATGAACGTCATGTACTGTATAGAACATCCGCCAGAGACCAAAGCTGTGAAAATCTCCTTATTCCTCCACCTCCCGTGGATCAATTTAAGTGGTCGTTTCCGCGCCGATCGGATTAGCCTGATTAATTCCCACAAGTGTTGACATGATTGACGGTAATGGGTGTTATGAAGATTTACGGCAGGTATAGAAGCACCGTAATGTACGCCTGTGAGTTCTCAACGTTACGGCAATGATTGTGGGCGATATAACGATCATGTGAGCCTTAGAACGGCGTCCTGAGATGCATGTGCTGCGGTGACATGACCGCTAAATTTAGAGTGGAAAATAGAGCAGAAGAAAAGAGGAGCATAAATATTCACAGACCATCTACACACAGGAAGGAGAACATGCTATTGTGAGCTGGAAAGCTCATATTAAAAAATATACAACATAAGGTGGACAGATATATTTCAATATTGAACAAAGCAAAAAAATTTGTTCTCAATCAGAAATCACTCCACACTCTTTATTGCTCTCTGGTTCTACCATATCTTACTTATTGTGTGGAAATATGGGCTAATAACTATAAAAGCAATCTTCACTGGCTAAATGTACTGCAAAAAAGGTCAGTAAGGATAATTCATAATGCCGCCTACAGAGAACATACTAACTCCTTATTTCTAAAATCACAAATACTTCAACTTGCTGATATAGTTCATCTTCATGATCACCTCATACTCAAAAAAATAATTTTTAATTTTTAATTTTTAATTTTTAATTTTTGATTTTTGATTTTTAATTTTTAATTTTTAATTTTTAATTTTTAATTTTTAATTTTTAATTTTTAATTTTTAATTTTAATTTTAATTTTAATTTTAATTTTTAATTTTTAATTTTTAATTTTTAATTTTTAATTTTTAATTTTTAATTTTTTTAATTAAATTTTAATTTTAATTCATTTTCTACCACTTTTAAAATTTTTAATGTTATATTCATTTTCTACTGCATTTTTAATTTTAAATTTTTTAGTTTTTAATTTTAAATAAAATTTAAAATTTGAAATTTGAAATTTAAAATTTAAAATTTAAAATTTGAAATTTGAAATTTAAATTTATTTTTATTTTTATTTTTATTTTTATTTTTATTTTTATTTTTATTTTTATTTTTATTTTTATTTTTATTTTTATTTTTATTTTTATTTTTATTTTTATTTTTATTTTTATTTTTATTTTTATTTTTATTTTTATTTTTATTTTTTTTTATTTTTTATTTATTTTTTTAATTCATTTTATAACGCTGAATGAAATTTAAAATTTAAAATTTAAAATTTAAAATTTAAAATTTAAAATTTAAAATTTAAAATTTAAAATTTAAAATTTAAAATTTAAAATTTAAAATTTCATTCATTTTCTACCGCTTTTCCTCACAAGGGTCGCGGGGGTGCTGGAGCCTATCCCAGCTGTCTTGGGGCGAGAGGCGGGGTACACCCTGGACTGGTGGCCAGCCAATCACAGGGCACATATAGACAAACAACCATTCACACTCACATTCATACCTATGGACAATTTGGAGTCGCTAATCAACTCCACACAGAGATGGGCGAGGGGGGAATTGAACCCTCGTCTCCTTGCTGTGAGGTCTGTGCGCTAACCGCCGTGCCGCAAATTTAAAAATTAAAATTCCACATGTCAATTTTTAATTTTTAAATTTTTACATTTTACATTTTACATTCATAAAATGAAGTTAAAAAAAACTTAAATTATATTAGGAAAGCAGGAAGTGAACAAATGTAACAGTTACTGATTGTAAAAGTACCAGATGGAGGGGTAGGATTTAATAAGCTTTGCTTCTTCCTACTCCTTTTGGACATGTGGAACTGTGAACTTATTATGTGATGCATTCAATTGTAATCTGATGCATGTTCAAGTGAAATAAAACCATTACCATTACCATTAAATATGTGCCATCATCCATAATTCCACATGTCAATAAATGTCACCCTGTTGATTCCCTCCTTATGTTGCATGCAAAAATCTTGGAATCCATCTGACTGATGAGAAGATGGAGGAGGAAGAGAAGCTAAATGGGTTTGACCCCCCCCCCCCCCACTTCCAATATCCACGTCCCCCCCCGAGGGAGCGGTATCCATCACGGTGACGGCCTGGCTGTTATGCCACGTCGCCTCGCGCATGTGAACACAAGGTGACTCCTGCCCAGTGTGAAATGCGGCTCCATGTTTCCGCCGTAAAGTGTCCATCAGCGCCTTAATGCTTCTCCCAGTGAAAGTGACAGAAGCTTGCTTTGCACATTATTAACTCCAGACGTTTTTACGAGGCTGTGGAATGGAGAAGAGTGCTCTTCTTCTGCATAAAGTACGTGTCCAACGTGAGAGCTGGGAATCACTCTTATAATTTTTGTCTCTCTTCCTGACTGTCTTTAATCCAGATTGTGTCCCTTAGAAATACTCCGATTATGGCGCAAGCCAAATAAATTAGGCTTAGGATGCATTAATCTATTTTGCCACACATGCCATTTATATTAATGTTATGTAAACTGGCGTTATGGTGATAAACGGTGACATGGAATCATAAGAAGCTTTGCAGAAGAGGACAGGGTTAAAGGCACAAGCAAATTGCCGGCCTCATGATAAATGCATAGGATTTGTCTAAAATATTCATCAATTAAGAATGTGCAATGAATTTATTAGTGGGAGTTGTATTTCCAGCGTGGTCACCGGAATATTATTACCATGTCTCGTAAAAAAAAAAAAACTCCTTCCGGGTACAGTTTACTGTAATGTACTTCGTTATTGAACTCATTTATACATTCTTCAGGGCCAAAAAAGGAAAAGGTAAAGGTCAGGCGTCAATGTTTTTGCTGTGCCACCAGTCATGAACGAGTCGTCAAAATGACTCATGGGTACTTTTATTCATTCACTTCATGCAAAAAACGTTAAACTGTTACGTTAAACTGTTCCGAGAACAGAACTTTAAAAAAAAAAAAAAATCCAAAAACCAAATAAGGAACAAGAACCGGGATAAAACTTTCCCACTTTTGTACAGATTTAGTAGATACTTTACTTTACTTTAGTATATTATTTTAGTCCACCATTAAATGTACACAAGTACACACAATCTATACTGCAAAACCGCTGCTCAATCGCTGCAACCATTCTGTCCAGTGGACAGTCATAATTGATATAATAATCATTATTATATTATTAATTAGCCTATTATTATTATTACTATCATCATTATTTTTCTGATTATTACTACTACTAGTAGTAGTAGTATTAGTAGGCTAGTATTAGCCTGTGTATTGGCTTTCTTATGAACCTGCTTTTGTCCTATTATATGAAATTTGTCACAGATTTTTTTTGTAATTTTTTTTATATACATGAAAAAAAATCTATAAAAAATATGAAATTATTTAGGGGGGCTTAAAAACATTTAAAAATATTTAAAACATAAAATGTTGTTGAAAACATTTAAAAACATTTTATGTTTTTAATGTTTTTAAGCCCCCCCCTAAATAATTTGATATTTTTCATATATTTTTTTCATTTATTTATTAATTTATTTTTTCAAAAAAAAAAAATCTGTGACAAATTTCATATAATAGGACAAAAGCAGGCTATATAGGGAGGCTTAAGAACATTTAAAAACATTTAAAACATAAAATGTTTTTAAGCCCCCCTAAATAATTTGATATTTTATTTTTACATGTTTTTAAGACATTTTAAACATTAAAAAAAAACATTTTAACATTTTAATTTTTTTTAAATGTTTTTATTTTTACATGTTTTTAAGACATTTAAAACAAAAAAAACATTTTAACATTTTAATTTTTTTTAATGTTTTTATTTTTACATGTTTTTAAGACATTTAAAACATAAAAAAAAACATTTTAACATTTTTTTTTTTATATTTTAAAAACATGCAAAAATAAAATATCAAATTATTTAGGGGGGCTTAAAAACCCTAAAGGTATGGTTAGGGTTAGGGTTAGGGTTAGGGTTCGGGTTCGGGTTCGGGTTAAGGTTCCAAACCCTAGGGTTAGGTTAACCCTAACCCGAACCCTAACCCTACCCTTAGGGTTAGCCTAACCCTAACCCTAAAAAAAATCTATGAAAAATAACAATAAAAATCAATAAAAATATATATATAATTATTTAGGGAGACATTTTAAAATGTTTTTAAGACATTTAAAACATTTTAAAATGTTTTTAAGCCCCCCTAAATAATTTTATATTTTTTATAGATTTTTTTGTTATTTTTCATATATTTTTTTCACTATCACTATCTTCTTCTCTTGTTTTTTAAAAAAAAAACATTTTAAAATGTTTTTAAGACATTTAAAACATCTTAAAATGTTTTTAAGCCCCAATGACACCGCTGGTTGAGCCACTAGTGGGAACAAATATTGAGCAGAAATATGGTTTTTATATTGTTTTTATAAGTTTACGTTTGTGGAAGGAAAATGTCAATTCTTCTTAGCGATACTGTAAAATATTCCAATTTCAGTTTTGAACAATTGATAACCCCCTTAGCTTTATTATAGGAAAATCTCTTTTCATACATCAAAAAAAAACCAACTAGCACACAATGATAAGTTAACATCCGTGGCTGAGGCAATAATTAGGGTTAGGGGTAGGGTAGGGTAGGGTTAGGGTTTAAAAAATCTACGAAAAATAACATAAAAATCAATAAAAAATATACAATTATCTAGGGGGACTTAAAAACATTTTAAAATGTTTTTAAGACATTTAAAACATTTTTAAAAAATTTTAACATTTAAATTTTTTGTTGTTGTTTTAAAATGTTTTTAAGCCCCCTAAATAATTTGATATTTTTTGATATGTTAAGACATTTAAAACATTTAAAAAAACATTTTAACATTTTAAAATGTTTTTAAATGTTTTAAAAACATTTTTTTATGTTTTTAAGCCCTAATGACACCACTGGTTGAGCCACAAGCATGAACAAATATTGAGCAGAAATATGTTTTTTATATTGTTTTTGATTACGTTTATTACGTCTAATATGTCAATTTTTCTTTGCAATACTGTAAAATATTCCAATTTAAGTTTTGAACAATGGATAACCCCCTTAGCTTTATTATAGGAAAATCTCTTTTCATACATCAAAAAACCCGACTAGCACACAATGATAAGTTAACATCCGTGGTTGAGGCAATAATTAGGGTTAGGGTAGGGTAGGGTACGGTACGGTAGGGTTAGGGTTAAAAAAAATCTATGAAAAATAACAAAAAAATCAATTAAACATATTAAAATTATTTAGGGGGACTTAAAAACACATTTAAATGTTTTTAAGACATTTAAAACATTTAAACATTTAAATTTTTGTTGTTGTTTTAAAATGTTTTAAATGTCTTAAAAACATTTTTAAATGTTTTTAAAACATTTAAAACATTTTTAAATGTTTTTAGGCCCCCTAAATAATTTGATATTTTTTGATATGTCTTAAAAACATTTTTAAATGTTTTTAAAACATTTAAAAAATACATTTTAACATTTTAAGATGTTTTTAAATGTTGTAAAAACATTTTAAAATGTTTTTAAATGTTGTAAAAACATTTTAAAATGTTTTTAAGCCCTAATGACACCACTGGTTGAGCCACAAGCAGGAACAAATATTGAGCAGAATTTTTTTTATATTGTATTTTTTATATATTGTTTATATTCTATATTGTTTATATTGTTTTTGATGAAGTTTACATTTGTGGAAGGAAAATTTTTCTTAGCGATACTGTAAAATATTCCAATTTCAGTTTTGAACAATTGATAACCCCCTTAGCTTTTATTATAGGAAAATCTCTTTTCATACATCAAAAACCCAACTAGCACACAATGATAAGTTAACATCCGTGGCTGAGGCAATTAATCCCAACGTATTTAGCGTTGATCACCCACCCCACCCAACCTGTTCCACGGGGCGCTGATGCGTAAAAGCACATTTCACCACATGATGCAACAGCGGGGGGGGGGGGCGAGGGGAAGCCGGCGTTCTCTACCGGTTGAGACACTTTGTGTCTCATAGCGAAGCAGCAGCCGCTTGGAGTCACTTCCAAAAAGGTTCTCACCGTGCGTAAAAATGGAGCCGTCGGCGTGCACGCAACACACCTCAAATTACGCGCACGGAAACTTAAAGTGAAAGCAGCATTGCATGGCGGCTTCTTCACAAAAGTGATGATGTGAAGTAACACAAATGTGGACGTGAACGGAGCGGAGTCGGTCATTTTGCGCTGAGGAAAGGATGCTGAGAGAAGATGCAGGAGGACATTTAAGAGAAGGTGAGTCCTTTTACTTATATTGTTTATGTCCTTAAACGCCTCACAATAGCTTCTTGTTATTGTAATGACTGTATTATAGAGTGCACACTGTGTAGTTAAACATGTTTTATATTTTTAGTTTAATTAATATGCAGCTAAAATGTAAATATGAGAAATATGAGAAATGTCCGAGAGCGCATGTTCTGTATTATTTATAACTACACACTGTACACACACAGAGATAGAAAGAGAGAGAAATATGTCTGCCAAGTGCACGTCTTCTAGTGTGTAATGAATTATTTCTGCAAGTGGGTTGTGGTTTTTGTTGTCTAATGTGGTGTGTAATAGAAGTGTGTGTTATGTGGCTCAAAAATGCAAGATGCACGCACCCGTGCAAAGATAAGTGAGCCTCTTGGCTCCTGCGTGTGCGTGTGCGTGTTCACGTTTATCATTGTGGACCACATTATTCACACTCCTCCAGGCGGAACATTTGTGTTCTCTGCCTTGTCCTTTAGGTTACAAAAACACACACACACACACACACATAGAGTCCATAAGCTTGTCTGGAGACATCGCGTATGCAAATTTAGTACAAGAGTGTCAGAAGCACCGGCTGTCCTGAATGCATCTTCTATTCATTCTTTTTCTATTGTACAAAAAAAAACACTTTTAATACACATGGCAACAATGCAAGCAATTTGCTACTTAATTCCGAAAGTCTGAGGCAGCTATTTTTTTGTGGGGGGGGGGGGATTTATGGGTTTTATTGTACCACTATGAATGATGGTATTTAGAATGACATTTATAAATGATGTTTGGCTTACCGTTCAAAACACAAACTCACTGTACTATTATTTAAATATAATTACACAATCACAGTTTTTCCATATAGTAGTGTATAGAAGTCGTGTATATGTGTGCTTTAGCAAGTGTCGCTAGTAATGCTAGCCTTTTCATACATGCTAACACTTTCATATATGGCATTGTGAATTTTTACCAAGTGTTTTCAAACAAAATAACTTACAACAACAATTGCAGTATATTTTCAACGGTTAAGAAGATAATAAATATTATCTGTCTCTGTCTGTTAGGTAAGGAACACAAATAACACTGTGTTAGCTAACACGGCTAACACAGTGTCCACTATCTGTGATGTTAGCATGATACAGGTTTGTAACAAACATAGCAGTTTAAAAAACAACAGGTAATATACATTATATTCAGAAGAATATAATTACACAATTACAATTACACAATCACAGTTTTTCCATATAGTAGTAGTGTATATGTGTGCTTTAGCAAGTATCGCTAATAATGCTAGCCTTTTTATACATACTAGCACTTTCATACACATATACTACTACTTGTATTGTGAATTCTTACATCGTGTTTTCAAACAAAATACCTTACAACAACAATCACAGTATATTTTCAACGGTTAAGAAGATAATAAATATTATCTGTCTCTGTCTCTTAGGTAAGGAACACAAATAACACTGTGTTAGCTAACACGACTAACACAGTGTCCGCTATCTGTGATGTTAGCATGATACAGGTTTGTAACAAAGTCACTAGCAGCACATTACAAGCATAAGGTTTACTAACATATATAAAAAAACAACAACAGGTAATAATAATACATTATTATTATTAAAATATTATTAAAATAATAAATACTATCTGTCTCTTTTTCTAAGGAACACAAATAACACTGTGTTAGCTAACACAGCTAACATAGTGTCCGCTATCTGTGATGTTAGCATGATACAGGTTTGTAACAAACATAGCAGTTTATTACACATTACAAGCATAAGGTTTACTAACATATAAAAAAAACAACAGGTAATATACATTATATTCAGGAGAATATATTTACACAATTACAATTACACAATCACAGTTTTTCCATATAGTAGTAGTGTATATGTGTGCGTTAGCAAGTATCGCTAATAATGCTAGCCTTTTTATACATACTAGCACTTTCATACACATATACTACTACTTGTATTGTGAATTCTTACATCGTGTTTTCAAATAAAATACCTTACAACAACAATTGCAGTATATTTTCAACGGTTAAGAAGATAATAAATATTATTTGTCTCTGTTTCTTAGGTAAGGAACACAAATAACACTGTGTTAGCTAACACGGCTAACATAGTGCCCACGATGTTAGCATGATACAGGTTTGTCACAAAGTCACTAGCAGCACATTACAAGCATAAGGTTTACTAACATATATAAAATACCAACAACAGGTAAGATACATTATTATTATTAAAATATTATTAAAATAATAAATACTATCTGTCTCTTTTTCTAAGGAACACAAATAACACTGTGTTAGCTAACACGGCTAACATAGTGTCCACTATCTGTGATGTTAGCATGATACAGGTTTGTAACAAACACAGCATTTATTACACATTACAAGCATAAGGTTTACTAACAAATAAAAAAACAACAACAGGTAAGATACATTATATTCAGGAGAATATAATTACACAATTACAATTACACAATCACAGTTTTTTCCATTTCCATATAGTAGTAGTGAATTAGTGTATATGTGTGCTATAGCAAGTATCGCTAATAGTGCTAGCCTTTTTATACATGCTAGCACTTTCATACACGGCATTTATACTACTACTGGTATTCAAACAAAATACCTTACAACAACAATTGCAGTATATTTTCAACGGTTAAGAAAATAATAAATATTATCTGTCTCTGTCTCTTAGGTAAGTAATACTGTGTTAGCTAACACGGCTAACATAGTGTCCGCTATCTGTGATGTTAGCATGATACAGGTTTGTAACAAACATAGCAGTTTATTACACATTACAAGCATAAGGTTTACTAACATATAAAAAAAGAACAGGTAAGATACATTATATTCAGGAGAATATAATTACACAATTACAATTACACAATCACAGTTTTTCTATATAGCAGTAGTGAAGTAGTGTATATGTGTGCTTTAGCAAGTATCGCTAATAATGCTAGCCTTTCTATACATGCTAGCACTTTCATACACGGCATTTATACTACTACTGGTATTCAAACAAAATACCTTACAACAACAATCGCAGTATATTTTCAATGGTTAAGAAAATAATAAATATTATCTGTCTCTTCTTGTAAGGAACACAAATAAGACTGTGTTAGCTAACACGGCTAACATAGTGTCCGCCATCTTTGATGTTAGCATGGTCCAGGTGTGTAACAAACATAGCAGTTTATTACACATTACAAGCATAAGGTTTACTAACATATAAAAAACAACAACAGGTAAGATACATTATATTCAGGAGAATATAATTACACATTTACAATTACACAATCACAGTTTTCCTATATAGTAGTGGTTTAGCAAGTATCGCTAATAATGCTAGCCTTTTAATACATGCTAGCGCTTTCATACATGGCATTGTGAATTCTTACAACGTGTTTTCAAACAAATACGAAAGACGTTTGGTAGACTTAAACAATCTAGTATTTTTCCAGAAAATGCAATTTGAACTCCAATTTGTTGGTGTACGCTATTTGCTAGGTTATTTTTTTTAGGTTTTTAATTTTTCATAGGCTGGTCATGTGACTTATATATGTATATATAGATATATATATACATATATATATTCCATATGTGGTCTCACTTAACACACAAAAACGAAGTAATGAAGAACTTATGAGTAGTGGTTAGAGTTAGGTAGGTTTGTTGCCAATAACGCACAGACCTCACAGCTAGGAGCCCAGGGTTCAATTCCACCCTCGGCCATCTCTGTGTGCATGAGTTTGCATGTTCTCCCCGTACATGCGTGGGTTTTCTCCGTGTACTCCGGTTTCCTCCCACATTCCAAAAACATGCTAGGTTAATTAGCGACTGTGAGTGTGAATGGTTGTTTGTCTATATGTGCACTGTGATTGGCTGGTGACCAGCTCGACCAGCTTGAAGACAGCTGGGATAGGCTCCAGCAGCTCCCGCGAACCCAGTGAGGAAAAAAACGGTCGAAAATGAATGAATGAATGAATGAATGTCTGTAAGTAATGTGCAACTATAATTATATTACTTTTATTATATGACTGTGTCGGTTGAGATATGTCGTATTTTAGAGCCTAGCGTTGTTTGAATTAGGACACTTGGAGATTGTAGCGGCTGTGTCGGCCTCTGATTAATCAAATTTATGTTGTTATGAGCCAATAATACCCCTAAAAAAAGCTTATGATTGTACAATATACAAAGTATATACAAGCTTACTGTATATAACTGATATTTTCAGGTATCCCTGTAAATGTGACTTGACTTGCTTAGTATTAGAGTGCCAGATATTTTCCATTACACGTTAATATGAATGTGTGTGCGCGTTTGGGAATGTGTGTGTGTGTGTGTGTGTGTGACACCTACACAAACATACAACAGATGGGGATTTGATCGCAAAGCCTTGCGTGTGAGCTGAATATTGACAAACAGCAAGAAATACTCCTATAATTAAATTTAGACTGCAAAATCGATATCAGCGCATGGTCTTGTTTGTCAAATTTCACAATGCGTTATTGCGACTGTTTGTCATTCCAGCATTCCATAACTCGTCTTGGGCTCTAAAGGTGTAAGGAGGACCACCATGGAGAATCTCAGCGAGCTCCAGAATCCTCTTCTGGATAAAAGCAGCAGACATGTAGTGCAGAGTTACCATGGCGACTACCCAAGCCTTGTGAGCTACTACTACAGCGGGAAACAGGATGAACACAAATCTCAGCAGTTCCTGGATGCCACGTCGCTTCATCTGGCGGTGGAGGCCTTCTATAAACCAAACTTGATCTTGTGTAAGGATGACGTCAGCCTCCATAGCAAAGACTCCAAGAACGAGAGCTTTGAGACCACCTTTACAGAGAATAAGGACGCAGTGTCGGGCGAGGACTCCATGGAGAACCGCGGTGTGGACAGCGCACAAGGAGAGAAGGATGTGAAGATCCAGACGGTGTCGTATGAAGTGGAGGACGAGCACGTTCCTGAGTATGAGGTGAGACGTCACAACAGGGGAACATTTAAAGGGAAAGTGGACTTTCCATTCATGATAACATGATACACCTAGCATAAACTTTATCCTACTATTGTATTTGCCTGGGGCTGCACGGTGGTAAAGTGGTTAGCGCGCAGACCTAACAGCTAAGAGACCCGAGTTCAAGCCCACCCTCGGCTATCTCTTTGTGGAGTTTCCATGTTCTCCCCGTTCTCCTCCCAGATTCCAAAAACATGCTAGGTTAATTAGCGTCTCCAAATTGTCCATAGGTATGAATGTGAGTGTGAATGGTTGTTTGTCTATATGTGCCCTGTGATTGGCTGGCCACCAGTCCAGGGTGTACCCTGCCTCTCGCCCAAAGACAGCTGGGATAGGCTCCAGCACCCCCGCGACCCTCGTGAAAATGAATGAATTAATGTTTTCCTAGAAGGGCTGCATGGTGGTTGAGTGGTTAGCGCACAGGCCTCACAGCTAAAAAACCCACGTTCAATTTCACCCTCGGCCATCTCTGTGTGGAGTTTGAATGTTCTCCTCGTCATTCCCCGTTTCCTCCCACATTCCAAAAACATGCTAGGTTAATTAGCGACTCCAAATTGTCCATAGGTATGAATGTGAGTGTGAATGGTTGTTTGTCTATATGTGCCCTGTGATTGGCTGGCCACCAGTCCAGGGTGTACCCCGCCTCTCGCCCGAAGACAGCTGGGATAGGCTCCAGCACCCAAGCGACCCTTGTGAGGATAAGCGGTAGAAAATGAATTAATGTTTTCCGAGAGAGGCTGCATGGTGGTCGAGTGGTTAGCACACAGACCTCACAGCTAAAAAACCCAAGTTCAATTCCACCCTCGGTCATCTCTGTGTGGAGTTTGAATGTTCTCCTCGTCATTTCTCGTTTCCTCCCACATTCCAAAAACATGCTAGGTTAATTAGCGACTCCAAATTGTCCATAGGTATGAATGTGAGTGTGAATGGTTGTTTGTCTATATGTGCCCTGTGATTGGCTGGCCACCAGTCCAGGGTGTACCCCGCCTCTCGCCCGAAGACAGCTGGGATAGGCTCCAGCACCCAAGCGACCCTTGTGAGGATAAGCGGTAGAAAAAGAATGAACAAATGTTTTCCTAGAGGGGCTGCATGGTAGTGGAGTGGTTAGCACGCAGGCCTCATAGCTAAAAAACCCAAGTTCAATTCTACCCTCTGTGTGGAGTTTGAATGTTCTCCTCGTCATTCCCCGTTTCCTCCCACATTCCAAAAACATGCTAGGTTAATTAGCGACTCCAAATTGTCCATAGATATGAATGTGAGTGTGAATGGTTGTTTGACTTAATGTGCCCTGTGATTGGCTGGCAGACATAAAAGTGCCATTTTGTACTGTAATTTTACATTTTTTATACATTTTCAAATACCTAATGTAGCAAATGTTAAAGGTCCACCCAGTCAAGAAAGTCAAGTTAAAAATGTAACTATATTAAATCTTAAAGGCACAGGCGCAATTTTTTGAAAAATCCCATCCAGTCATTTCAGTTCAACGTTTCATTAAAGAAGCGTGGTGAAGTGCTAAAAGCCAAAGGTCAAGTTAAACGTAAAAAGGCCAGTCCTTAATGAGAGTGTACTTTTAAAATCCGTCACGGTGCAGATCATTAACGGCATGTTATAAGAGGTCGAGTCTTCCTGGTGCGTTAAAGGCAGCCATGGATACGAATGTATTGTCATTTTCCATTCGGCAATCCTGGACACGAGCGGAGCAATTCGCACTCATTTTGCATTCCCTTCTCCTCTGAAAGGTCATTTCACAGAAAATCTCTCAAGTTTGGTGTGGGGTAAATTGTACACTTGTGTCTTATAATTGCATTTTGAGCAAGTGACACATTTGATTGTATCCATCAAAGCTATTGTTCTTTGGGATTACTGGCGTGCTCTTCAAAGTAAAGTCATGACGGAAAAGCGAGCAAAGTCATTTCAGATGTGCTAGAAATTGTAATTTGACTCGGACGGCGGTGTCAAACATGTAGCTGCTTATTATACGGGGGCCCTGATTGGACTGCTCCTGTTCGCTGGGGCGCAGATAGAGGACATGGCAGCCGCTGTTATCCATTGCTTTACAAGTAATGCGGTGTGTATCTTTGCGTGCATTTAAATTCACCGGCGCAGCTGGCCGCTAGCTGAGGTTATTCCGTGTCAAATCAAAATGATAAATTCTTCTGACAAACGGCGCTGAAATAAAACTTCCGAAGCTCTCCACAGGATGTGTGCACTGACCTTTTACTTCAACGTGCATAAACACCAAACCTGCAAGGTATGAATCCTGAAACTGTATCCAGAGAGGATGTTTTGGTTTGTTAGTTAGCACACATGTGGAGAGGAGCGCAATAACCCATTCAATTTGGGAGACTAAATATATACGCTCCACTCCATATGCAGGTGTTCCCAAACCTGCAGGTGTTCCCAAACGTTTGGAGGGGAGTGTAATTGAAGCATCAATTACTCACGTCATGCCATAATCATCCCAAGGAAGTACTACCGGGTGCTACCAGAACTAGCAAGAACATGTTCCCTTGTTTGCGTGTGTTGCCATTCATCACTGAGGGGCCATAATTTGTGCAAGGGGGCGCATTTTCGGCAATTGTGCAAAGGATGTTCATGCCTGAAAAAAAAAAAAAAATGTTTTTCAAATGTAATCAGGAAACTAACTAGAAAATGACTTGTTTTTGGTAGTTCAAGTTCTTTATCCTTATTGCGCAAAAGGTAAACATACGACCAAAACCAGCAAGTTCCCTTGTTTGCCTTTGTGCAAGGGGGCGCATTCTCGGCAAATGCGCAAAGAATGTTCATGGCTAAAAAAATTTTAAAAATAGGTGTTATGTAGATTGAATTTTTTTTCCAAATTTAATCAGGAAACTAACTAGAAAATGACTTGTTTTTGGTAGTTAAAGTTCATTACCCATATTGAGCAAAAGGTAAACATACGACCAGAACCAGCAAGAACATGTTCCCTTGTTTGCGTGTGTTGCCATTGATCCATTAGAGGCCAAAATTTGTGCAAGGGGGCGCATTTTCGGCAAATGCGCAAAGGATATTAATGGCTGAAAAATTTTAAAAAATAGGTGTTATGTGGATTGAGATTTTTGTTTTTCAAATGTAATCAGGAAACTAACTAGAAAATGACTTTTTTTTGTAGTTAAAGTTAATTATCCATATTGAGCAAAAGGTAAACATACGACCAAAACCAGCAAGTTCCCTTGTTTGCCTTTGTGCAAGGGGGCGCATTCTCGGCAAATGCGCAAAGGATGTTCATGGCTGAAAAATTAAAAAAATAGGTGTTATGTGAATTGAGATTTTTGTTTTTCAATTGTAATCAAGAAACTAACTAGAAAATGACTTTTTTTTTGTAGTTAAAGTTCATTATCCATATTGACCAAAAGGTAAACATACGACCAGAACCAGCAAGAACATGTTCCCTTGTTTGCGTGTGTTGCCATTGATCCATTAGAGGCCAAAATTTGTGCAAGGGGGCGCATTCTCGGCTAATGCGCAAATGATGTTCATGGCTAAAAAATTGTAAAAAAATAGGTGTTATGTAGATTGAATTTTTTTTCCAAATGTAATCAGGAAACTAACTAGAAAATGACTCGTTTTTGGTAGTTAAAATTCTCAAAGTTATTCAAATAAGTTATTCTCAAATAAGTTAGCAGAACTCAAAAAAAGTGAGGCAATTTTTTTTTGAGATCATAAACTCAAACATTTGAGTATATCAGAGCTTAAATATTTGGAGTTGATATTAGATATACTTTTTTAATGTTGGGGTGAAAAGAGAAATAGCTTTCTTTTTCGCATTCTCCATTCTTTAATTTTCGAATTAAAGTATTAAAAATTCTCAATTGATTCTTGGTTTGCTTTATTCATGTTTAATAGGTACTTTTTTGACTTTTTTTTAACTACGAGTTTATTATTTTAAGTAGGTTACACGAATCTGCAAAAAATTCATATTAATCAAAAATTACAAGTTAAATAAACTGAAAAAACAGATAATGCAAGTGACAATCAACATTTATAAGTAGAATTTTTAAGACAATTTTAACTATACTTATACGAATTAATTATTTTGAGCATTCGGATTTACAGTGTCTTAAGTTGTATGTAAACTATGGTAATGCTAAGCTATGTTATGCTAAGTTAATCTTACTTAATATAGCCGTAGTTCAATTTAATCAAAACATATTAGTTAAAAGTACTCAAAATGGAACAACATGTTAAATGAACTTAAGTCATTAGAACTTTTTTTTAAGAACTTTGAGTATGCATAACTTCATTTATTTAAGTACTTTGAACATTCCGGAGATCTCGCTAGTGAGTTAAATATAAAATGCCCTACTAGTACTGCCTAGTACTAATATAAAAAAACTGTTTTCAAACAATTAGATAGTTAAAATAGTTTGGTACTTTGTATTTAATTATACAGCAAAACTCCCATCATGTTTTTTGAACACAGTTCATCCTTGGTGGAGGTCTGTGCTCCTCCGATTAACGTTCTAGCAACCCAGATGTGTGTTTGTGTGTGTGTGTCGGTTGAGTCCGAGACCTGGGACAACGTTGCGAAGACCGGCAGATGTCTTGACAGAACCTTGTCAGTTCTATTGGCAAACAACCAAGCGCAGACGGACTGTGTTGTTGGGAGTCCGTGTCAGTGGCCCTGAATACACCAGTCACTCACAGCCTTTATCAAGTCCGGCTAGCAAGATTAAAGCAGATTAGGACCCGCTGCTTTTTGCTCATGTGAGGTCGCATGATGGTGGTTATGACCAGCTGCCGCTGTGATGGATCACACCCGCCCCGTCCAGGTGCACCGTGTTCATAAAGCAGATAACAGGGCGCCTCATAAGCTTGTCTTGGCACAGGCAGCTGTTGGGATGATTTAGCGGTGTCACCGGCACTTCCTCTAATGTCTAAATAAATAAGCTTCGCGCTCGGAATAGAGCTTATTTACCGAAGTAAAATACCATGCTCGTTATTCTTGAAATAATTTTAGGTCATACAGTATATAGGACACTTCCTTCTTTGCCTGGCAACTGAATTTCAGCTAAATGGATTGGTCACTTGCTACATACAAGCGGTATGTTGTTATATTTTGCAGTGCACTGCTAATATTTTGATTAATAAAGTTCCGTTTTTTTAGTAATCGGCATTAGAACATGGATATGTTTCACCATTAGCTTCAAATCCCAAATTTCCACTGGAAATATAGTGTGGAAATATGGGCTAATAACTATAAAAGCAATCTTCACTCGCTAAATGTACTGCAAAAAAGGTCAGTAAGGATAATTCATAATGCCGCCTACAGAGAACATACTAACTCCTTATTTCTAAAATCACACAAATCATTGGATGGTCATATCACCTCGTACTTTGGTACGAGGTACATTATTTAAAAAAAACTAAAAAAAAAACTTAAACCGTATTATGGAAAGCAGGAAGTGAACAAATGTAACAGTTACTGATTATAAAAGTACCAGATGGAGGGGTAGGATTTAATAAGCTTTGCTTCTTCCTACTCCTTTTGGACATGTGGAACTGTGAACTGATTATGGGATGCATTCAATTGTAATCTGATGCATGTTCAAATGAAATAAAACCATAAAAAATTAAAATATTAAAACAATTAAAAGCATTTTTTTATTAAAAAATAAAATATATTTTTAATTATTTTTTTTAATAAAAAAAATAAAAACCTTAAATTATATTAGGAAAGCAGGAAGTGAACAAATGCAACAGTTACTTATTGTAAAAGTACCAGATGGATGGGGTAGGATTTAATAAGCTTTGCTTCTTCCTACTCCTTTTGGACATGTGGAACTGGGAACTGATTATGTGATGCATTCAATTGTAATCTGATGCATGTTCAAATGATATAAAACCATTTTTTAAAAATGTTAAAAATATATAAAAAATAAAAAACAAAAAAAATATTTTTTTAATTAAATAAAAAATAAAAATAAAAAAAACTTAAATTATATTAGGAAAGCAGGAAGTGAACAAATGCAACAGTTGCTGATTGTAAAAGTACCAGATGGAGGGGTAGGATTTAATAAGCTTTGCTTCTTCCTACTCCTTTTGGACATGTGGAACTGTGAACTGATTATGTGATGCATTCAATTGTAATCTGATGCATTTTCAAATGAAATAAAACCATTTAAAAAAATTAAAAAATATATAAAAAATAAAAAATAAAAAAAATATTTTTTAAATTAAATAAAAAAATAAAAAAAATAAACTTAAATTATATTAGAAAGGCAGAAAGTGAACAAATGTAACAGTTAGTGATTGTAAAAGTACCAGATGGAGGGGTAGGATTTAATAAGCTTTGCTTCTTCCTACTCCTTTTGGACATGTGGAACTGTGAACTGATTATGTGATGCATTCAATTGTAATCTGATGCATGTTCAAATGAAATAAAACCATTACCATTAATTACCATCAACGTTAATACCGATACTGTATGCACCAATACTTGACAATATAGCAGCATGGTTGTTATGTTTAGCGAGTAGACAGGAAGTGTTTTTTGCGTCATGCATTTATTCAGTAATTAAATAGAAGCGGTCAAGAAAGGTGAAGTACGGTGCAGGCGAGTGGGAGTGGAGACATATGTATCTCTGTGCAAAGCTGCATAAATCCCGCCAAGATGCAACCTAACCCCTGACTAGCGACAGAACCAAGAAGGCAGAGCTTGGACACATTCTTCCGTCTCCTGGCAACACCTCGCCTTCCAGGTGAAGGCCCACGGGCAATCTGTGAAAGGTGGCTCATTACAGAAACAAAAACAAAAAAAACCCAACAAAAGTAGAAAAATAGAGCAACTAGAAAAGGCTAAAAATGGTGCTAATATTTGTCTTTAAATATCTGTACAGTATAACCTTGTTGTTGTTTTTTTAATGATCAATATGTAAGGACTGCTGAACAGCCTGACGTAAATAGACAACAACAGTGACCTTGTATTGCTCATTTCAAGAAATGCTGCAAAAGTTTGATAGACAGTATAAATTGCCTGTGAGAAAATACATGGTAAAAATTTTATATTAATAACATATTAAATCATTGATAAAATAATAATAATTATAATATAATTATAATACAATAATAATTATTGAGGCAATTCTTTCATAATAATCCTTTCTGAATGTTCCTAAATAGGCTTTTTACTAACAAACATTTAGGTCTCACTTGCTCTCATTTTGTATTTGCTGAACATTTGTAGGCGGGTTTAAGAGCTAATATGCTAATAATAAAAAAAAAAGTAATTCAAAAAAATGACATATTAAATGATTATAATACCTTATTACTTATTATGTTATATATTAGCATAACAGCGGTTTATTTGGTGTCAAGAAATAATATTGTCTATCAAACGTTTGCAGCATTTCTTGAAATGGTAAAAACGTTTGGTACGTTTGATTTTGTTTGATTTTGTTTGATTTTGTTTGATTTTGTTTGATTTTGTTTGATTTTGTTTGATTTTGTTTGATTTTGTTTTTGCTGAATGTTTGTGGGCGGGTTTAAGAGCTAATATGCTAATAATAAAGAAAATAGTAATACAAAAAATGACATATTAAATGATTATAATACCTTATTACTTTATATTATGTTAATGTATTAGCATAACAGCGGTTTATTTGGTGTCAAGAGATAATATTGTCTATCAAACGTTTTGATAGACGTATCAACATTTTGTTTGATTTTGTTTGATTTTGTTTGATTTTGTTTGATTTTGTTTGTTTTTGTTTGTTTTTGTTTGATTTTGTATTTGCTGAACATTTGTGGGCGGGTTTAAGAGCTAATATGCTAATAATAAAGAAAATAGTAATACAAAAAAATGACATATGAAATGATTATAATACTTTATTACTTATTATGTTTATATGTTAGCATAACTTATTTGTTGTCAAGAAATAATATTGTCCATCAAACGTTTGCAGCATTTCTTGAAATGGTAAAAACGTTTGGTACGTTTGATTTTGTTTGATTTTGTTTGATTTTGTTTGATTTTGTTTGATTTTGTTTGATTTTGTTTGATTTTGTTTGATTTTGTTTGATTTTGTTTGATTTTGTATTTGCTGAACATTTGTGGGCAGGTTTAAAAGCTAATATGCTAATAATAAAGAAAATAGTAATACAAAAAAATTACATATTAAATGATTATAATACCTTATTACTTATTATGTTTCTATATTAGCATAACAGCGGTTGTCTATCAAACATTTGCAGCATTTCTAGAAATGCTGCAAACGTTTGATAGACAGAATGAATTGCCTGTGAGAAAATGCATGGTAAAAAATTGTATATTGATAACATATTAAATCATTGATAAAATACTAATAATTATAATATAATAATAATTATTATAATAATTATTAATATAATATAATAATAATAATTATTATTATTCTTTCATAATAATCCTTTCTGAATGTTCCTAAATAGGCTTTTTACTAACAAACATTTAGAATTAAAAACATTCTGAAGAAGATTCAAAGTATGATTAGAAATTTTGGACACAGCTCTCGTGTTTATGCATGTGTACCTAATGTTGTGTCCCGCGAGTCTCAGCATCCCTCTCCTATATTTTGCTCCCACTTTCCCTCCGCTTTGATTGATCCCTGCGGGCGGTGAAACTAATGAAACCTTCTCCCCCAAAACATCCACTCAGCTTGTGCAGGACAGCTGAGTGAAGCAAGGTCGCGGCCTCTCGAAGGTCAATCAAGCATTCTCATCGCCATCCTCGTTTCGCTCAGCTGGAATCGATCGATGTCTGTCCGTCATTAATTAGCCCGTTCAGTCTTTGTGAGTGTTTGGGGCCACAAGAAGCATGTTGGAGAGGGGGGGTTGACGAAGATGTGGGGGGGTTGGGTAGCAGGCGGTGGTCTGGCGTTCCACAGAAGCAATTTAGCACATAAATGGCAGTGTCCTCTGGCTGTGTCCCTGTCACCTCGCGATGACGGAACAATCCGTTAATCCTGCCTTATCTGTCAGCCTGCTCATGGCTGTTGACAGAGGCACCAAATCCACTCTGGTGGACTAAGCACTTCCTGTGATGTGGGGGTCCGGGAACGAGGCCAGGATAGACTAGCTCGTCTCTGTGGTCCGGCTACATCACGACAAGCATGACCGAAACTGTCTGTCAGAGCGAACACACTTTTATTACACTTGGTAGAGGAATTAATGAAGCTATAGAGCAGGGGTCTCAAACACGTGGCCCGTGGGCCAAATGTGGCCCGCAGGACACTAGTTTGAGGCCCCCGCCTTGATATGAAAGTTTAATGTTAGTTTGATACGGATGCTGTATGGTATCATGTACCCAGAAAAAAATTATTACGTTTTTTTATTAATGTTCATGTTAAAGGTTAAATAACTGTTAATAGTTATCCTCCCTATCCGTGTGGAAGTGGTAAGTTTTTGGCTATTTAAGTTGAAAGGAAATATACTTGAAGGCTACCGTTTAGGTCGCTAGCTCTCTAGTTTGCGAGTTAGCATGTGTCTCAAGACCCTGCAGTTGCGCAATATGTTGTATGTTTTTATGCAATATGTTGAGTTTTTCTCTTTCCGAATGACCTTTCCGAAAGCAATGGTATATACATCAGGGGTCTCAAACACGCGCCCCGCGGGCCAAATGTGGCCCGCAGGACACTAGTTCGAGGTCCCCACCTTGATATGAAAGTTTAAGAAAAAATGATTACGTTTAATTAATGTTCATGTTAAAGGTTAAATTAATAGTTATCCTCTCTATCCGTGTGGAAGTGGTAAGTTTTTGGCTATTTAAGTTGAAAGGAAATAACTTGAAGGCTACCGTTTAGGTCGCTAGCTCTCTAGTTTGCGAGTTAGCATGTGTCTCGAGACCCTGCAGTTGCGCAATATGTTGTAAATAAAAAGAGTATAAATGTGACTATAGTCGTGTTTTGTCATGTCTACAGGGCTCTAATAATGCTTTGTTCATTTTAATAAGAAAACAATAATTTGTCTACCCACCAACTATAAGTTTTTATTATTTGCCGTTTTATTATTATTATTATTATATTTATTTATTACTGATTGATTTTCTTTATTCTTGATTTATTTATTTATTTTTCATCTTATTTTGTGTAGAAAAATAAAAAGTAAGATATTTGAGAACAGTGGAACGTTTTATCAGAGCTTTTATTGTAGAAAATTGGAACCAAAGCGAAGTTTTTTTAATTTTTTTGTTTTTAATAAATGCGTTTTTATTTTGGAAAACCTGATACGGCCCACGCAGGACACAGCGGGACCAAATAATGCCACATCTGCTTCACAGATGTGGTGGCGACAACACATAGTCATGAGGCAACAATGCTAGTCATGTGGTACGCTAGATGTGAACACTACTTCTGAAGGTATAAATAAGTTTCTTGCCAATGCACACCATTTTCGGCTAAGAAGTGCGTAATTTGTATGCAAACAGAATACAAACCGCCAAAGTGGCTCTTATCATTAATAAACAGCAAGAGGAACGATAGCATGTCCAAGTGTTTGTACACTTATGCATGTAAACAAATATATTCATGCTGTATGAGTGCAGATACATACATTTATATTTACATTAGATATTGCTTTCATCGACTCTTGACTTGTCTGTTTTCCTAGAGTGACAGCTCCAGCGAAAGCGAGAGTGAGGACAACTTCTTAGTGCTTCCACCTCGAGATTACCTGGGCCTTACCATCTTCTCCATGCTCTGCTGCTTCTGGCCTTTGGGCATTGTTGCCTTCTACTATTCTCACAAGGTACAAAGACGACCTCCATGTTTACTGTGTTGTATGCCTTTATATACAGTATAATGGTTGTTTTAAGATATTACATTTATATTCAGTTAAGTTAAGCAGGGAAGACTTCTATTTCTGAAAGGTAAGCAAGACAGGTGTGTTTGCTCAAGAAAGATATTTACCGTAAATTACAGTGTGTTTAGTCACCATTTAATGACTACATGCTAAACTCATCACACAGCAACTTAACACTCAAAGGGCATACCTAATAAATATACAATCATGTACCAAAACTAGTAGTTATATTTTCAACATATGAGGAAACTGTCATCTTACAAGTGACACTAAACTCATCACACAGCAACTTAACACTCAAAGGACATACCTAATAAATATACAAAACATGTACCAAAACTAGTAGTTGTATTTTCAACATGTGAGGAAACTGTATCATCTTAGAAGTGACACTAAACTCATCACACAGCAACTCAACACTCAAAGGGCCTACCTAATAAATATACAAATTATGTACCAAAACTAGTAGTTGTATTTTCAACATGTGAGGAAACTGTGTCATCTTAAAAGTAACACTAAACTCATCACACAGCAACTCAACACTCAAAGGGCATACCTAATAAATATACAAAACATGTACCAAAACTAGTAGTTGTATTTTCAACATGTGAGGGAACTGTCATCTTAAAGGTAACACTAAACTCATCACACAGCAACTTAACACTCAAAGGGCATACCTAATAAATATACAAACATGTACCAAAATTAGTAGTTGTATTTTCGACATGTGAGGAAACTGTGTCATCTTAAAAGTGACACTAAAGTCATCACACAGCAACTTAACACTCAAAGGGCATACCTAATAAATATACAAACATGTACCAAAATTAGTAGTTGTATTTTCAACATATGAGGAAACTGTTATCTTACAAGTGACACTAAACTCATCACACAGCAACTTAACACTCAAAGGGCATAGCTAATAAATATACAAACATGTACCAAAATTTGTAGTTGGATTTTCAACATATGAGGAAACTGTCATCTTACAAGTGACACTAAATTCATCACACAGCAACCTAACACCGAATAGGTATAGCTAATAAATATACAAACACGCACCAATACAAGTTGTTGTATTTTCAACATA
Organism: Doryrhamphus excisus; assembly: GCF_030265055.1. NCBI lineage: Eukaryota > Metazoa > Chordata > Actinopteri > Syngnathiformes > Syngnathidae > Doryrhamphus > Doryrhamphus excisus. The sequence continues at coordinate 18,823,888 of NC_080478.1, forward strand.
TGAGGAAACTGTCGTCTTACGAGTGACACTAAACTCATCACACAGCAACCTAACACCGAATAGGTATAGCTAATAAATATACAAACATGCACCAATACGAGTTGTTGTATTTTCAACATATGAGGAAACTGTCGTCTTACAAGTGACACTAAACTCATCACACAACAACCTAACACCGAATATGTATAGGTAATAAATATACAAACATGCACCAATACGAGTTGTTGTATTTTCAACATATGAGGAAACTGTCATCTTACAAAGTGACACTAAACTCATCACACAGCAACCTAACACCGAATAGGTATAGCTAATAAATATACAAACATGCACCAATACGAGTTGTTGTATTTTCAACATATGAGGAAACTGTCATCTTACAAAGTGACACTAAACTCATCACACAGCAACCTAACACCGAATAGGTATAGCTAATAAATATACAAACACGCACCAATACAAGTTGTTGTATTTTCAACATATGAGGAAACTGTCATCTTACAAAGTGACAATAAACTCATCACACAGCAACCTAACATCGAATAGGTATAGCTAATAAATATACAAACATGCACCAATACAAGTTGTTGTATTTTCCACATATGAGGAAACTGTCGTCTAACGAGTGACACTGAACTCATCACACAGCAACCTAACACCGGATAGGTATAGCTAATTAATATACAAACATGCACCAATACAAGTTGTTGTATTTTCAACATATGAGGAAACTGTCGTCTTACGAGTGACACTAAACTCATCACACAGCAACCTAACTCCGAATAGGTATAGCTAATAAATATACAAACATGCACCAATACAAGTTGTTGTATTTTCAACATATGAGGAAACTGTCATCTTACAAGTGACACTAAACTCATCACACAGCAACCTAACACAGAATAAGTATAGCTATTAAATATACAAACATGCACCAATACGAGTTGTTGTATTTTCAACTCATGGTATTGCTTGTATGTAATGTTTGTATGTGTCGATGTTTGCTGTGTGATGAGTTCAGTGTCCTTTTGTAAGATGGCTGCATGGTCCTTGTGTCCTAGTGTGTGCCGCAATATGAAATTTTATGAGTTATACACCTGAGTTTTCTGTATACCTAATAAATATACAAACATGTACCAAAACTAGCAGTTGTATTTTCAACATGGGAGGAAACTGTGTCATCTTAAAAGTAACACTACACTCATCACACAGCAACTTAACACTCAAAGGGCATATCTAATAAATATACAAACATGTACCAAAATTTGTAGTTGTATTTTCAACATATGAGGAAACTGTCGTCTTACGAGTGACACTAAACTCATCACACAGCAACCTAACACAGAATAGGTATAGCTAATAAATATACAAACACGCACCAATACAAGTTGTTGTATTTTCAACATATGAGGAAACTGTCGTCTTACGAGTGACACTAAACTCATCACACAGCAACCTAACACAGAATAAGTATAGCTAATAAATATACAAACATGCACCAATACGAGTTGTTGTATTTTCAACATATGAGGAAACTGTCATCTTACAAGTGACACTAAACTCATCACACAGCAACCTAACACCGAATAGGTATAGCTAATAAATATACAAACATGCACCAATACGAGTTGTTGTATTTTCAACTCTTGGTATTGGTTGTATGTGTCGATGTTTGCTGTGTGATGAGTTCAGTGTCCTTTTGTAAGATGGCTGCATGGTCCCTGTGTCCTAGTGTGTGCCGCAATATGAAATTTTATGAGTCATACACCTGAGTTTTCTGTATACCTAATAAATATACAAACATGTACCAAAAACTAGTAGTTGTATTTTCAACATATGAGGAAACTGTCATCTTACAAAGTGACACTAAACTCATCACACAGCAACTTAACACTCAAAGGGCATACCTAGTAAATATACAAAACATGTACCAAAACTAGTAGTTGTATTTTCAACATATGAGGAAACTGTCATCTTACAAAGTGACACTAAACTCATCACACAGCAACCTAACACCGAATAGGTATAGCTAATAAATATACAAACACGCACCAATACAAGTTGTTGTATTTTCAACATATGAGGAAACTGTCGTCTAACAAGTGACACTAAACTCATCACACAGCAACCTAACACAGAATAAGTATAGCTAATAAATATACAAACATGCACCAATACAAGTTGTTGTATTTTCAACTCTTGGTATTGCTTGTATGTGTCGATGTTTGCTGTGTGATGAGTTCAGTGTCCTTTTGTAAGATGGCTGCATGGTCCTTGTGTCTTAGTGTGTGCCGCGATATGAAATTTTATGAGTCATACACCTGAGTTTTCTGTATACCTAATAAATATACAAACATGTACCAAAAACTAGTAGTTGTATTTTCAACATATGAGGAAACTGTCATCTTACAAGTGACACTAAACTCATCACACAGCAACTCAACACTCAAAGGGCATACCTAATAAATATACAAAACATGTACCAAAACTAGTAGTTGTATTTTCAACATATGAGGAAACTGTCATCTTACAAGTGACACTAAACTCATCACACAGCAACTTAACACTCAAAAGGCATACCTAATAAATATACAAACATGTACCAAAACTAGTAGTTGTATTTTCAACATATGAGGAAACTGTCATCTTACCAGTGACACTAAACTCATCACACAGCAACCTAACACCAAATAGGTATAGCCAATAAATATACAAACATGCACCAATACAAGTTGTTGTATTGTCAACATATGAGGAAACTGTCATCTTACAAGTGACACTAAACTCATCACACAGCAACCTAACACCGAATAGGTATAGCTACTAAATATACAAACATGCACCAATACAAGTTGTTGTATTTTCAACATATGAGGAAACTGTCGTCTTACGAGTGACACTAAACTCATCACACAGCAACCTAACACCGAATAGATATAGCTAATAAATATACAAACATGCACCAATACAAGTTGTTGTATTTTCAACTCTTGGTATTGCTTGTATGTGTTGATGTTTGCTGTGTGATGAGTTCAGTGTCCTTTTGTAAGATGGCTGTATGGTCCTAGTGTCCTAGTGTGTGCCGCAATATGAAATTTTATGAGTCATACACCTGAGTTTTCTGTATACCTAATAAATATACAAACATGTACCAAAAACTAGTAGTTGTATTTTCAACATATGAGAAAACTGTCATCTTACAACGTGACACTAAACTCATCACACAGCAACTTAACACTCAAAGGGCATACTTAATAAATATACAAAACATGTACCAAAACTAGTAGTTGTATTTTCAACATATGAGGAAACTGTCATCTTACAAGTGACACTAAACTCATCACACAGCAACCTAACACCAAATAGGTATAGCTAATAAATATACAAACATGCACCAATACGAGTTGTTGTATTTTCAACTCTTGGTATTGGTTGTATGTGTCGATGTTTGCTGTGTGATGAGTTCAGTGTCCTTTTGTAAGATGGCTGCATGGTCCTTGTGTCCTGTTGTGCCGCAATATGAAATTTTATGAGTTATATGAGTTTTCTGCATTTTATTCTGTTAATTTTGTTATTTTGTATAAAAAAAAATTAAGGAATTCCTGTTTACGGTGCCCTAGAAATGTGCTATTGTTTGTGCACTGTTGCTGTTTGTACTCTGGTTAAATTATGGAGCAACATGTAAATTATGAAATGTATTTATTTCTGCCATATTTAGTTTCACGCTATTGTGATTTATTAATATTTTGCAGATTGTAAATTGCAACTGAGATTCTATAAACATTGAGCAGGCCATGACATTTTCATGCTAACGTGTAATGAATCGTGAATAGTTGCATCCATTAGCCTACAAGTCCTAAGCACAATGCATGTTTTTTCATCGCTAACAAAAAAAAAAAAACATGGAAACAAGCCATTCGTCACTGTCAGTGTCATGGCTTAATTACCATGGCAACAAATAGCATAGCAAAAGCATTTCATGTCTCTGCTAACTGTGGTCCAAACACATACTCACCCACTCACCGCTGATGATGAGTAACTCATTTGACTCTTTGCTGTTTGTTTTTGGTTTTTTTTTGTTTTTTTTTTGCAGACTGGCAAGGCCGTCGCTAAGGGAGACTTTTCCAAAGCGGGAATGAGCTCCAGGAGAGCCCTATTCCTCGCCGCTCTGTCCATTACCATCGGCACGGGCATGTACGTGGGGGTGGTGGTTGCCCTCATAGCCTATCTGTCCAAACCTGGACGTGTATAGCATTTCTACAGGAGGGCGGACATCGTTACTCCTGAAACAATCAAGGATCATCAAGGATGCCAACCAATGAATGGAAAAGAATAAACAACCAAGACAATATAGGACTTATTCATCGGGATGAAAAAGCCTCCTTAATCATTCATTCGTGTGTTCATGTATTTCATGACTCCAGAAAGACACAAAATAGATGTCACTGTGTACACAAAACTGCTAAGCAGTACTCACTGGGGAATATTTATCTTTATTCTGTACTTCAAATGGAATAAATAAAGTCATTTGGCATGGATATTCAAATGTCCTTTATCTTCTTATCTTGTCTTACAGATGACATTTACGTGGGTTAGCTGTGCAAGAGTGTTTGGCTAATCAACAAAAGTTACACAAATTAAAGAAATTTAACTTGAGAAAATATAATAATAAAATATAATAAAAATAAAAAAATAAAAAAAATAATATAAAATAATATAAATATAAAAATAATATAAAATAATAACATAAAAATATAATAAATTTAAAATAAGAAGTTAATTTGCATCAGGTGCAAATAATCCACCGTAAGTGTTGAAGGATCACTCACTAGCCACGTTTACATGAGGAGTTTTTCTCTTTCCGAATGACCTTTCCGAAAGCAATGGTATATACATCAGGGGTCTCAAACACGCGCCCCGCGGGCCAAATGTGGCCCGCAGGACACTAGTTCGAGGTCCCCACCTTGATATGAAAGTTTAAGAAAAAATTATTACGTTTGATTAATGTTCATGTTAAAAGTTAAATAACTGTTAATAGTTATCCTCCCTATCCGTGTGGAAGTGGTAAGTTTTTTGGCTATTTAAGTTGAAAGGAAATAACTTGAAGGCTACCGTTTAGGTCGCTAGCTCTCTAGTTTGCGAGTTAGCATGTGTCTCAAGACCCTGCAGTTGCGCAATATGTTGTAAATAAAAAGAGTATAAATGTGACTATAGTCGTGTTTTGTCATGTCTACAGGGCTCTAATAATGCTTTGTTATATTTTAATCTGAAAAAAATAATTTGTCTACCCACCAACTATATGTGGTTTCTTAAGTTTTTATTATTTGCCGTTTTATTATTATTATTATATTTATTTATTACTGATTGATTGATTTTCTTTATTCTTGATTTGTTTATTTATTTGTCATCTTATTTTGTGCAGAAAAATAAAAATCAAGATCAGAGCTTTTATTGTAGAAAATCGAAACCAAAGCAAAGTTTATTCATTTTTCTGTTTTTAATAAATGCATTTTGGCGGGGGGGGGGGGGGGGGGGGTGACCTGATGCGGCCCAGTCTCGCCCAGACCCTAGCTCCAGTGGCCCCCAAGTAAATTTTAAAGTTTTTATAATAGTGTCAAGTAACCGAAAATGCTAATCATTTTGACTACTGCTATCAACTTATGCTAACTAGCCAAACAGATCGAAATGTCCAGATGTCCGTCATGCTTACATTGTTTGCTATGTGCTGCGGTTTCTCGTAAACTATCTTTAGGCATCAATCACCGTCAAGCCTTGAGGTGACTTTAGCTGCCAAGGTGATGTGAGTCTAGGGAACAATGACTGCTCTCCAAAGTTAGGATGTCAGCTCGCGCTTTTAGTCCCCTGCTACATTTGGAAAAACACCATAACGATCAAACGCCATCTGCAAGAAAAGGGTTTTAAGAGCAAAGAATGTCTTCAAAGGGCACGTCGGCTCCAACGCTTCAACATTTCCTGTTTGGAATTTACGCTAGAACACCAAACATGGACATTGAAAGGTTCTCTTGGAGGTTCTCGTCTATGTCATGACTGAAGGCCCTCATCAGTGCGGTAATGGCTGGGTTTGTCAGCAGGACAACAATGCAGTTCACAATGTCCAACTGAGAACGTTTGGGGATGGATGGTAAGGGATGTTTATAAAAATCAGTTCCAGACAGCTGATGCCCTCCGTGAAGCCGTCTTGACCACCTGGAGCAACATTCCCACTGGCATCCTCCAAACACTGGCATCAAGCATGCCAAACCCCTAAGCCGAACCCGAACCCTATCCTCTAACCATAACCTCTAACCATAACCTGTAATCGTAACCGTAACCCAAGCCTTAGCCGTAGCCTTAGCCTTAGCCTTAGCCTTAGCCTTAGCCTTAGCCTTAGCCTTAGCCTTAGCCTTAGCCTTCGCCTTCGCCTTCGCCTTCGCCTTCGCCTTCGCCTTCGCCTTCGCCTTCGCCTTAGCCTTAGCCTTAGCCTTAGCCTTAGCCTTAGCCTTAGCCTTAGCCTTAGCCTTAGCCTGAGCCTGAGCCTGAGCCTTAGCCTTAGCCTTACCTCTAACCCTAACTCTAGCCCTAACTATGCCCCTAACCCTAGCCCTACGTCTAGCGCTAACCCTAGCCCTAACTTAGCCCTAGCCCTACCTCTAATCCTAACCCTAACCCTAGCCCAACGTCTAATGCTAGCCCTACCTCGACTCTACCTCTACCCCTAACACTGGCCCTACGTCTAATGCTACCCCTAGCCCTAGCTCGAACCCTAACCCTACCCCTAACCCTAGCCCTAGCCCTGGCTTAGCCCTAGCCCTACCTCTAACCCTAACCCTACTCCTAACCCTAGCCCTAACCCTACATCTAACGCTACCCCTAACCTTACCCTTAGCCCTAGCTTAACCCTAGCCCTACCTTTAATCCTAACCCTAGCCCTACGTCTAATGCTAGCCCTAGCTCGACCCTACCTCTACCCCTAACCGTAGCCCTAAGTCTAATGCTACCCCTAGCCCTAGCTCGAACCCGAACCCTACTCCTAACCCGACGTCCAACACAACCCCTAGCCCTAGCCCTGGCTTAGCCTTAGCCCTACCTCTAACCCTAGCCCTAACCCTACGTCAAACTCTAACCCTACCTCTAGCTTAGCCCGAGCCCTACCTCTAACGCTGCCCCTACTCTTAACCCTAGCCCTAGCCCTAACCCTACCTCTAACCTTAACCTTAACCTTAACCTTAACCTTAACCTTAACCTTAACCTTAACCTTAACCTTAACCCTAACCTTAACCTTAACCTTAACCTTAACCTTAACCTTAACCTTAACCTTAACCTTAACCTTAACCTTAACCTTAACCTTAACCTTAACCCTAACCCTAACCCAAAACCCTACCTCTACCCTAAAAATGTGGTCAAATGTGACTGGTTGAGCTTCTTCGTCTGTGCTTGTGTTTTATTTGAGGACCTCCACCTGAGGAGCACCTTGATGAAGTACTGGCCATCCAAGTGGTGATGGTATGTGATGGTATTACTCCCAGCGATGGATACTTCATGAAGACGTGGATATTTGACAATCTATTCCACATGATGATGATGATATTTGGTACCAGCACCGAGGTTCAGATCACCGTGAAGAAAAAAAAATCAGGATCCTCTGACCTCTGCTGAGCTTGTGTCGTCTCCTCTTCATCGTCTCTCCAAACGAGCGTGAAATGTGACTCGATGGGGGTTGAAAGTGGCGCTCTCGTGGACGGGGGGCTGTGAAGTGGGCTCGTTCTGCCGCCGAGCGTGGCACCGCAGTGTTGTCTCATGCCTCTGCAGCGCCGTGGATAGGTGGAGGCTTCACCCACGCCTGCTCACGCTGGAACAGCACAAACCGCTTCGATTAGTCATCCACCCCCGGATGGACACTTCAGCGTTCAGACCAGAACCTCGGCAACATACCATAATATACCATGTATCATTTCAACGTCGAAAATCATCCGTCATCCATCCGCCACTCAAATGTGTACAGTCATTTTTAAATTAGCGCTATTTTGGGGTTCTACTATGACCTAGCATTACTCACAAAACTAACGATATTGAACGATACGTTACATTCTGGTCACTAGGGGTCAGTAATGTTACACTGGAATATAAGTCCCCCAAGGCCAAAAACGCATAATTAGGTCGAAAAAAACATACAAAAGTTGTACTGGAGTATAAGTTGCGTTTTTTGCGGGTTTATTTACCGTATTTTTTGGACTATAAGTCGAGCTGGAGAACATACATAAACATACATACATAAAAACATACATAAGTCGCTTCGGAGTATAAGTCACACAAGGCCAAAAACGCATAATTAGGTCGAAAAAAACATACATAAGTTGTACTGGAGTATAAGTTGCGTTTTTTGCGGGTTTATTTACCGTATTTTTTGGACTATAAGTCGAGCTGGAGAACATACATAAACATACATACATAAAAACATACATAAGTCGCTTCGGAGTATAAGTCACACAAGGTCAAAAACGCATAATTAGGTCGAAAAAAACATACATAAGTTGTACTGGAGTATAAGTTGCGTTTTTTGCGGGTTTATTTACCGTATTTTTTGGACTATAAGTCGCTCCAGAGAACATACATAAACATACATACATAAAAACATACATAAGTCGCACTGGAGTATGAGTCGCATTTTTTGCGGGTTTATTTACCGTATTTTTTGGACTATAAGTCGCTCCGGAGTATAAGTCGCACAAGGCCAAAAATGCATAATTAGGTAAAAAAAACATACATAAGTCGCACTGGACACACAAGTCACACAAGGCCAAAAATGCATAATTAGGTAGGAAAAAAACATACATAAGTCACACTGGAGTATAAGTCCCACAAGGTCAAAAATGCATAATTAGGTAGAAAAAAACATACATAAGTCGCATTTTTTGCGGGTTTATTTACTGTATTTTCTGGACTATAAGTTGTTTGGAGTATAAGTCGCACAAGGCCAAAAATGCATAATTAGGTAGAAAAAAACATACATAAGTCGCACTGTAGTATAAGTTGCACAAGGCCAAAAATTCATAATTAGGTAAAAAAAAAACATACATAAGTCGCACTGGAGTATAAGTCACATTTTTTGCGGGTTTATTTACTGTATTTTCTGGACTATAAGTCACTACGGAGTATAAGTCGCACAAGGCCAAAAATGCATAATTAGGTAGAAAAAACATACATAAGTCGCATTTTTTATAGGTTTATTTACCATATTTTCTGGACTATAAGTCGCTCCGGAGTATAAGTTGCACAAGGCCAAAAATGCATAATTAGGTCGAGAAAAACATACATAAGTCGCACTGGAGTATAAGTCGCATTTTTGGGGGGTTTATTTACCGTATTTTCTGGACTATAAGTCACACTGGAGTATAAGTCGCACAAGGCCAAAAATGCATAATTAGGTATAAAAAACATACATAAGTCGCATTTTTTGCGGGATTATTTACCGTATTTTCTGGACTAAAAGTCGCACTGGAGTATAAATTCCACAAGACCAAAAATGCATAATTAGGTAGAAAAAAACATACATAAGTCGCACTGGATTTCTTAAGTAAGTAAGTCTGTACTCGTTCTTGATCCTATCCATCCTGGTCACTCCCAATGAGAACCTCGGCATCCTCATGTCTGGCACTGATAAGACCAAACAACATGGCTGGTCTCACCAAAATATTATTATGAAATATGACGCTAACTTGTTTTGTTACTGTTACTTTGACACAAAGCTAAGATGTTGCATCATATTTTTGTCACATAGATCCCAACATAATCTATATATATATATATATATATATATATATATATATATATATATATATATATATATATATATATATATATATTTACAATCTATCCAATTAGAAGCCCTTATTTAATCCTGTTGTTAACGGATGGTGGCATGCTGTTTGAAGCTCATCCAGAGATTATTCCCGCATGCACGCAGATACATTTTATGTATATTTGATTATTCCAGCGAGACTTTCTAGGTCAGAGGGTCTCACTCACAATACAGAGGAGCACCAGTGTGGCTGAAAATCAAAAAAAAAAAAAAAAACTCAGCAAAGAACATTCCGAAACACAGGATATTGTATCGTAGGATTCACTGTTATGCTATCACTCCTAAGGAATCCACTGGTGGGGGACTCAAACTACATACTGTACGCAATGTATGAATTATAAATGACGTGCAGTTTCATCGTTTCTTATATGGCTTCCCATCACTTTAGATGCCACTTTCACTGGTAGATTCGTTGACTGCAGTATAGTCAATGGTTCCACTAATAGGTGCAAAACATACCACTAATAATAATAATAATAATACATATAGCAATAATGGTGTCATTTTGGGGGGTTTCATAGGGCAAGAAGCCATAATTGGTTCCTTGAGTGGGTGCTGAAAATGACCCCAACATGCTCACTGTATGAGGCAGGAGAACCATATCATTTCTCCCACCCAATCGGCCACAAAAACATAATAATTATGCTTTTATAGCAAGAGGAATATTGATGAAATGTAGTATACTGCATATATAATGACCAATACTTATAATTAAACATAATGATACACTGAAAAGGAGTACAACAAAGCGAGGGCTGAGATGAGTTTGAGTTTCGTGAAGTGGTCAAAACTTTTTTCCACGTACCCAAAATCAATTGGAAAAAACGCCCCAGACTAGCGGGACTAGTCAGTCACCATGGTATTGATTCTGATTGATTCTGAGTACGTAGTGATTGACTGTAGTTCAACTAGCCGTCGCTATAGCTTAGGTTAGCATTCATGCCACAGCATGTAAATTATTTTTTTGTTACAGGTATTTTTTTTGCTTTTTAGATAGCTTTATAAGAAGAATAGGTAAATCCCTTGTCCTTGTCTCACATAGGGATTATGGTTGATGGGCAAAATTGTCCCCCCAAAAGGGGACCTTTTAGGGTGGAAAATTAGGTCGAAAAAAAACATACATAAGTCGCACTGGAGGAAAAGTCGTCAAAATGCATAATTATGTAGAAAAAAACATACATAAGTCGCACTGGAGTGTAAGTCGCCAAAATGCATAATTATGTAGAAAAAAACATACATAAGTCGCACTGGAGGATAAGTCGCCAAAATGCATAATTAGGTAGAAAAAAAAACATACATAAGTCGCACCGGAGTATAAGTCGCCAAAATGCATAATTAGGTAGAAAAAAACATACATAAGTCGCACTGGAGTGTAAGTCGCCAAAATGCATAATTATGTAGAAAAAAACATATATAAGTGGCACTGGAGTATAAGTCGCCAAAATGTATAATTAGGTAGAAAAAAAACATACATAAGTCGCACTGGAGTATAAGTCGCCAAAATGCATAATTAGGTAGAAAAAAACATACATAAGTCGCACTGGAGGAAAAGTCGTCAAAATGCATAATTAGGTAGAAAAAAACATACATAAGTCGCACTGGAGTATAAGTCGCCAAAATGCATAATTAGGTAGAAAAAAACATACATAAGTCACTCCGAAGTATAAGTCACCAAAATGCATAATCAGGTAGAAAAAACATACATAAGTCGCTCCGGAGTATAAGTCGCCAAAATGCATAATTATGTAGAAAAAAACATATATAAGTCGCTCCGGAGTATAAGTCGGCAAAATGCATAATTATGTGGAAAAAAATGTACATAAGTCGCACTAGAGTATAAGTCCTCAAAATGCATAATTATGTAGAAAAAAACATACATAAGTCGCACTGGAGTATAAGTCGTCAAAATGCGTAATTATGTAGAAAAAAACATACATAAGTCGCACTGGAGTATAAGTCGCCAAAATGCATAATTATGTAGAAAAAAACATACATAAGTCGCACTGGAGTATAAGTCGCACAAGGCCAAAAATGCATAATTAGGTTAAAAAAAAACATACATAAGTCACACTGGAGTATAAGTCACACAAGGCCAAAAACGCATAATTAGGTAGAAAAAAACATACATAAGTTGTACTGGAGTATAAGTTGCGTTTTTTGCGGGTTTATTTACCGTATTTTTTGGACTATAAGTCGCTCCAGAGAACATACATAAACATACATACATAAAAACATACATAAGTCGCACTGGAGTATAAGTCGCATTTTTTGCGGGTTTATTTACCGTATTTTTTGGACTATAAGTCGCTCCGGAGTATAAGCCGCACAAGGCCAAAAATGCATAATTAGGTAAAAAAAAACATACATAAGTCACACTGGAGTATAAGTCCCACAAGGCCAAAAATGCATAATTAGATAGAAAAAAAAAACATACATAAGTCGCTCCGGAGTATAAGTCACACAAGGCCAAAAATGCATAATTAGGTAGAAAAAAACATACATAAGTCGCATTTTTTGCGGGTTTATTTACTGTATTTTCTGGACTATAAGTCGCACAAGGCCAAAAATGCATAATTAGGTAGAAAAAACATACATAAGTCGCACTGGAGTATAAGTCGCACAAGGCCAAAAATGCATAATTATGTAGAAAAAAACATACATAAGTCGCACTGGAGGATAAGTCGCCAAAATGCATAATTAGGTAGAAAAAAAACCATACATAAGTCGCACCGGAGTATAAGTCGCCAAAATGCATAATTAGGTAGAAAAAAACATACATAAGTCGCACTGGAGTGTAAGTCGCCAAAATGCATAATTATGTAGAAAAAAAACATATATAAGTGGCACTGGAGTATAAGTCGCCAAAATGCATAATTAGGTAGAAAAAAAACATACATAAGTCGCACTGGAGTATAAGTCGCCAAAATGCATAATTATGTAGAAAAAAACATATATAAGTCGCTCCGGAGTATAAGTCGGCAAAATGCATAATTATGTGGAAAAAAATGTACATAAGTCGCACTAGAGTATAAGTCCTCAAAATGCATAATTATGTAGAAAAAAACATACATAAGTCGCACTGGAGTATAAGTCGTCAAAATGCGTAATTATGTAGAAAAAAACATACATAAGTCGCACTGGAGTATAAGTCGCCAAAATGCATAATTATGTAGAAAAAAACATACATAAGTCACACTGGAGTATAAGTCGCACAAGGCCAAAAATGCATAATTAGGTTAAAAAAAAACATACATAAGTCACACTGGAGTATAAGTCACACAAGGCCAAAAACGCATAATTAGGTAGAAAAAAACATACATAAGTTGTACTGGAGTATAAGTTGCGTTTTTTGCGGGTTTATTTACCGTATTTTTTGGACTATAAGTCGCTCCAGAGAACATACATAAACATACATACATAAAAACATACATAAGTCGCACTGGAGTATAAGTCGCATTTTTTGCGGGTTTATTTACCGTATTTTTTGGACTATAAGTCGCTCCGGAGTATAAGCCGCACAAGGCCAAAAATGCATAATTAGGTAAAAAAAAACATACATAAGTCACACTGGAGTATAAGTCCCACAAGGCCAAAAATGCATAATTAGATAGAAAAAAAAAACATACATAAGTCGCTCCGGAGTATAAGTCACACAAGGCCAAAAATGCATAATTAGGTAGAAAAAAACATACATAAGTCGCATTTTTTGCGGGTTTATTTACTGTATTTTCTGGACTATAAGTCGCACAAGGCCAAAAATGCATAATTAGGTAGAAAAAACATACATAAGTCGCACTGGAGTATAAGTCGCACAAGGCCAAAAATGCATAATTAGGTAGGAAAAAAAAACATACATAAGTCGCACTGGAGTATAAGTCGCACAAGGCCAAAAATGCATAATTAGGTAGGGAAAAAAAACATACATAAGTCACACTGGAGTATAAGTCCCACAAGGCCAAAAATGCATAATTAGGTATAAAAAACATACATAAGTCGCACTGGAGTATAAGTCACAAAAGGCCAAAAATGCATAATTAGGTAGGAAAAAAAACATACATAAGTCGCACTGGAGTATAAGTCACAAAAGGCCAAAAATGCATAATTAGGTAGGAAAAAAAACATACATAAGTCGCACTGGAGTATAAGTCGCACAAGGCCAAAAATGCATAATTAGGTAGAAAAAAAAACATACTTACAGTGAAGAAAATAAGTATTTGAACACCCTGCTATTTTGCTATTTCTCCCACTTAGAAATCATGGAGGGGTCTGAAATTTTCATCGTAGGTGCATGTCCACTGTGAGAGAGATAAACTAAAAAGAAAAATCCAGAAATCACAATGCATGATTTTTTAACAATTTATTTGTGTGATACAGCTGCAAATAAGTATTTGAACACCTGTGTATCATCTAGAATTCTGACCCTGAAAGACCTGTTAGTCTGCCCATTAGAAGTCCACCTGCACTCCATGTATCATCCTGAATCAGATGCACCTGTTTGAGGTCGTTAGCTGCATAAAGACACCTGTCCACCCCATACAATCAGTAAGACTTTAACTTGTAACATGGCGAAGACCAAAGAGCTGTCCAAAGACACCAGAGACAAAATTGTACACCTCCACAAGGCTGGAAAGGGCTACGGAGCAATTACCAAGCAGCTTGGTGAAAAAAGGTCCACTGTTGGAGCTATCATTAGAAAATGGAAGAAGCTAAACATGACGGTCAATCTCAATCGGAGTGGAGCCCCATGCAAGATATCACCTCGTGGGGTCTCAATGATTCTAAGAAAGGTGAGGAATCAGCCCAGAACTACACGACAGGACTTGGTCAATGACCTGAAAAGAGCTGGGACCACCGTTTCCAAGGTTACTGTAGGTAATACACTAAGACGTCATGATGTGAAATCATGCATGGCACGAAAGGTTCCCCTGCTTAAACCAGCACATGTCAAGGCCCGTCTTAAGTTTGCATATGACCATTTGGATGATACAGAGGAGTCATGGGAGAAAGTTTTATGGTCAGATGAGACCAAAATAGAACTTTTTGGTCATAATTCCAATAAGCGTGTTTGGAGGAAGAAGAATGAAGAGTACAATCCGAAGAACACCATCCCTACTGTGAAGCATGGGGGTGGTAGCATCATGCTTTGGGGGTGTTTTTCTGCACATGGGACAGGACGAGTGCACTGCATTAAAGAGAGGATGACTGGGGCCGTGTATTGTGAGATTTTGGGGAACAACCTCCTTCCCTCTGTCAGAGCATTGAAGATGGGTCGTGGCTGGGTCTTCCAACACGACAACGACCCGAAGCACACAGCCAGGAAAACCAAGGAGTGGCTCCGTAAGAAGCATATCAAGGTTCTAGCATGGCCCAGCCAGTCTCCAGACCTGAACCCAATCGAAAATCTTTGGAGGGAGCTCAAACTCCGTGTTTCTCAGCGACAGCCCAGAAACCTGACTGATCTAGAGAAGATCTGTGTGGAGGAGTGGGCCAAGATCCCTCCTGCAGTGTGTGCAAACCTGGTGAAAAACTACAGGAAACGTTTGACCTCTGTAATAGCAAACAAAGGCTACTGTACCAAATATTAACATTCATTTTCTCAGGTGTTCAAATACTTATTTGCAGCTGTATCACACAAATAAATTGTTAAAAAAATCATGCATTGTGATTTCTGGATTTTTCTTTTTAGTTTATCTCTCTCACAGTGGACATGCACCTACGATGAAAATTTCAGACCCCTCCATGATTTCTAAGTGGGAGAAATAGCAAAATAGCAGGGTGTTCAAATACTTATTTTCTTCACTGTAAGTCGCACTGGAGTATAAGCCCCACAAGGCCAAAAATGCATAATTAGGTAAAAAAAAAACATACATAAGTCACACTGGAGTATAAGTCCCACAAGGCCAAAAATGCATAATTAGGTAAAAAAAAAAACATACATAAGTCACACTGGAGTATAAGTCCCACAAGGCCAAAAATGCATAATTAGATAGAATAAAAAAACATACATAAGTCGCTCCGGAGTATAAGTCACACAAGGCCAAAAATGCATAATTAGGTAGAAAAAAACATACATAAGTCGCATTTTTTGCGGGTTTATTTACTGTATTTTCTGGACTATAAGTCGCACAAGGCCAAAAATGCATAATTAGGTAGAAAAAACATACATAAGTCGCACTGGAGTATAAGTCACACAAGGCCAAAAATGCATAATTAGGTAGAAAAAAACATACATAAGTCGCACTGGAGTATAAGTCGCACAAGGCAAAAAATGCATAATTAGGTAGGAAAAAAAACATACATAAGTCGCACCGGAGTTCTTAAGTAAGTAAGTATGTACTCGTTCCTGATCCTATCCATCCTGGTCACTCCCAATGAGAACCTCGGCATCCTCATCTCTGGCACTGATGAGTCCAAACAACATGGCTGGTCTCAAACTTGTTTTGTTACTGTTACTTTGACACAAAGCTAAGATGTTGCATCATATTTGTCACATAGATCCCAACATAATCTATATTATATATATATATATATATATATATATATATATATATATATATATATATATATATATATATATATATATATATATATATATATATATATATATATACAATCTATCCAATTAGAAGCCCTTATTTAATCCTGTTGATAACACATGGTGGCATGCTGTTTGAAGCTCATCCAGAGATTATTCCCGCATGCACGCAGATACATTTTATGTATATTTGATTATTCCAGCGAGACTTTCTAGGTCAGAGGGTCTCACTCACAATACAGAGGAGCAGCAGTGTGGCTGAAAATTAAAAAAAAAAAAAAAAAAACTCAGCAAAGAACATTCCAAAACACAGGATATTGTGTGGTAGGATTCACTGTTATGCTATCACTCCTAAGTAATCCACTGGCGGAGGACTCAAACTACATACTGTACGCAATGTATGAATTATAAATGACGTGCAGTATAATCGTTTCTTATATGGCTTCCCATCACTTTAGATGCCACTTTCACTGGTAGATTCGTTGACTGCAGTATACGTCAATGGTTCCACTAATAGGTGCAAAACATACCACTAATAATAATAATAATAATACATATAGCAATAATGGTGTCATTTTGGGGGGTTTCATAGGGCAAGAAGCCATAATTGGTTCCTTGAGTGGGTGCTGAAAATGACCCCAACATGCTCACTGTATGAGGCAGGAGAACCATATCATTTCTCCCACCCAATCGGCCACAAAAACATAATAATTATGCTTTTATAGCAAGAGGAATATTGATGAAATGTAGTATACTGCATATATAATGACCAATCCTTATAATTAAACATAATGATACACTGAAAAGGAGTACAACAAAGCGAGGGCTGAGATGACTTGAGTTTCGTGAAGTGGTCAAAACTTTTTTTCCACGTACCCAAAATCAATTGGAAAAAACGCCCCAGACTAGCGGACCATCTAGTAAAGTCACCATGGTATTGATTCTGATTTTCTGAGTACGTAGCGATTGACTGTAGTTCAATAGCCGTCGCTATAGCTTAGGTTAGCATTCATGCATTACACAGCATGTAAATTATTTTTTTGTTACAGGTATTTTTTTTTGCTTTTAGGGTTAGGGTTAGATAGCTTCATAAGCAGAATAGGTAAATCCCTTGTCCTTGTCTCACATAGGGATTATGGTTGATGGGCAAAATCGTCCCCCAAAAAAGTGGACCTTTTAGGGTAGAAAATTAGGTAGAAAAAAACATACATAAGTCGCACTGGAGTATAAGTCGCCAAAATGCATAATTAGGTAGAAAAAAACATACATAAGTCGCACTGGAGTGTAAGTCACCAAAATGCATAATTATGTAGAAAAAAACATACATAAGTCGCACTGGAGTATAAGTCGCCAAAATGCATAATTAGGTAGAAAAAACATACATAAGTCGCACCGGAGTATAAGTCGCCAAAATGCATAATTAGGTAGAAAAAAACATACATAAGTCGTATTGGAGTATAAGTCGCCAAAATGCAAAACATACATAAGTCGCACTGGAGTATAAGTCGCCAAAATGCAAAACACACATAAGTCGCACCGGAGTATAAGTTGCCAAAATGCATAATCAGGTAGAAAAAAACAAACATAAGTCGCACTGGAGTATAAGTCGCCAAAATGCATAATCAGGTAGAAAAAAACATACATAAGTCGCACTGGAGTATAAGTTGCCAAAATGCATAATTAGGTAGAAAAAAAACATACATAAGTCGGTCCGGAGTATAAGTCGCCAAAATGCATAATTATGTAGAAAAAAACATACATAAGTCGCACTGGAGTATAAGTCGCCAAAATGCATAATTAGGTAGAAAAAAACATACATAAGTCGCACTGGAGTGTAAGTCGCCAAAATGCATAATTATGTAGAAAAAAACATACATAAGTCGCACTGGAGTATAAGTCGCCAAAATGCATAATTAGGTAGAAAAAACATACATAAGTCGCACCGGAGTATAAGTCGCCAAAATGCATAATTAGGTAGAAAAAAACATACATAAGTCGTACTGGAGTATAAGTCGCCAAAATGCAAAACATACATAAGTCGCACCGGAGTATAAGTTGCCAAAATGCATAATCAGGTAGAAAAAAACAAACATAAGTCGCACTGGAGTATAAGTCGCCAAAATGCATAATCAGGTAGAAAAAAACATACATAAGTCGCACTGGAGTATAAGTCGCCAAAATGCATAATTAGGTAGAAAAAAACATACATAAGTCGCACTGGAGTGTAAGTCGCCAAAATGCATAATTATGTAGAAAAAAACATACATAAGTCGCACTGGAGTATAAGTCGCCAAAATGCATAATTAGGTAGAAAAAACATACATAAGTCGCACCGGAGTATAAGTCGCCAAAATGCATAATTAGGTAGAAAAAAACATACATAAGTCGTACTGGAGTATAAGTCGCCAAAATGCAAAACATACATAAGTCGCACTGGAGTATAAGTCGCCAAAATGCAAAACACACATAAGTCGCACCGGAGTATAAGTTGCCAAAATGCATAATCAGGTAGAAAAAAACAAACATAAGTCGCACTGGAGTATAAGTCGCCAAAATGCATAATCAGGTAGAAAAAAACATACATAAGTCGCACTGGAGTATAAGTTGCCAAAATGCATAATTAGGTAGAAAAAAAACATACATAAGTCGGTCCGGAGTATAAGTCGCCAAAATGCATAATTATGTAGAAAAAAACATACATAAGTCGCACTGGAGTATAAGTCGCCAAAATGCATAATTAGGTAGAAAAAAACATACATAAGTCGCACTGGAGTGTAAGTCGCCAAAATGCATAATTATGTAGAAAAAAACATACATAAGTCGCACTGGAGTATAAGTCGCCAAAATGCATAATTAGGTAGAAAAACATACATAAGTCGCACCGGAGTATAAGTCGCCAAAATGCATAATTAGGTAGAAAAAAACATACATAAGTCGTACTGGAGTATAAGTCGCCAAAATGCAAAACATACATAAGTCGCACTGGAGTATAAGTCGCCAAAATGCAAAACACACATAAGTCGCACCGGAGTATAAGTTGCCAAAATGCATAATCAGGTAGAAAAAAACAAACATAAGTCGCACTGGAGTATAAGTCGCCAAAATGCATAATCAGGTAGAAAAAAACATACATAAGTCGCACTGGAGTATAAGTTGCCAAAATGCATAATTAGGTAGAAAAAAAACATACATAAGTCGGTCCGGAGTATAAGTCGCCAAAATGCATAATTATGTAGAAAAAAACATACATAAGTCGCACTGGAGTATAAGTCGCCAAAATGCATAATTAGGTAGAAAAAAACATACATAAGTCGCACTGGAGTGTAAGTCGCCAAAATGCATAATTATGTAGAAAAAAACATACATAAGTCGCACTGGAGTATAAGTCGCCAAAATGCATAATTAGGTAGAAAAAACATACATAAGTCGCACCGGAGTATAAGTCGCCAAAATGCATAATTAGGTAGAAAAAAACATACATAAGTCGTACTGGAGTATAAGTCGCCAAAATGCAAAACATACATAAGTCGCACTGGAGTATAAGTCGCCAAAATGCAAAACATACATAAGTCGCACCGGAGTATAAGTTGCCAAAATGCATAATCAGGTTGAAAAAAACAAACATAAGTCGCACTGGAGTATAAGTCGCCAAAATGCATAATCAGGTAGAAAAAAACATACATAAGTCGCACTGGAGTATAAGTTGCCAAAATGCATAATTAGGTAGAAAAAAAACATACATAAGTCGGTCCGGAGTATAAGTCGCCAAAATGCATAATTATGTAGAAAAAAACATACATAAGTCGCACTGGAGTATAAGTCGCCAAAATGCATAATTAGGTAGAAAAAACATACATAAGTCGCACCGGAGTATAAGTCGCCAAAATGCATAATTAGGTAGAAAAAAACATACATAAGTCGTACTGGAGTATAAGTCGCCAAAATGCAAAACATACATAAGTCGCACTGGAGTATAAGTCGCCAAAATGCAAAACATACATAAGTCGCACCGGAGTATAAGTTGCCAAAATGCATAATCAGGTAGAAAAAAACAAACATAAGTCGCACTGGAGTATAAGTCGCCAAAATGCATAATTAGGTAGAAAAAAAACATACATAAGTCGGTCCGGAGTATAAGTCACCAAAATGCATAATTAGGTAGAAAAAAACATAGATAAGTCGCACTGGAGTATAAGTTGCCAAAATGCATAATTAGGTACAAAAAAAACAAACATAAGTTACACTGGAGTATAAGTCGGCAAAATGCATAATTAGGTAGAAAAAAACATACATAAGTCGCACTGGAGTATAAGTCGTCAAAATGCATAATTATGTAGGAAAAAACATACATAAGTCGCACTGGAGTATAAGTCGCCAAAATGCATAATTATGTAGAAAAAAACATACATAAGTCGCACTGGAGTATAAGTCGCACAAGGCCAAAAATGCATAATTAGGTTAAAAAAAAAAACATACATAAGTCACACTGGCGTATAAGTCACACAAGGCCAAAAATGCATAATTAGGTAGAATAAAAACATACATAAGTCGCACTGGAGTATAAGTCGCCAAAATGCATAATTAGGTAGAAAAAAACATAGATAAGTCGCTCCGGAGTATAAGTCGCACAAGGCCAAAAATGCATAATTATGTAGAAAAAAACATACATAAGTCGCATTGGAGTATAAGTCGCCAAAATGCATAATTACGTAGAAAAAAACATACATAAGTCGCACTAAACACACTGTTGTATAATTATTCCTGAGATATGGAGAAAAGTTGTTTCCAGTTTAAGTCACCTTAAGACTTATTTCTTTTATTTTTGCAGGGGGGGGGGTGCCTAAAAAAAATAATCGTCGCGGGGGCCGCATATTGGATGCCACCGTCGTCGAGGAAAAGATCAGAGATTGTCAGCTTTAGGAAGACATGTCACTACATCACTACATCCTGCAGCTTTTTCCTCTGCATCTCACACACCCACAAACACACACACACACACACACACACTTATCTAGGCTCACACCACAACAACCCCCCCCCCAGTAGAGCCACACACTGTTTACCAGGATGCAAACTCCACTGATAAGAGTCCTCACCCTGTTACTTATCCCTTGGTGGCAACAAGGGAACCCTGAATATCAACTCTATTGGAAGCCCTCCTTAAAGCTACGGCGCCCCAAATAGTATCTAGGCGGCTCCCAGATAAGACAGGAGGCTTTTAATTGCTTTTTATACGCTTGACGGGGAAGAAACGATGTCGTTTAAATCGGCCTTGAATATGAAACGGGGACAAACGGATAACATGGCCCATCAATTCACGACACACACTCGTATTGTTCAATTCCATGACCTGCTATTAGCTAATCAAAAGTTAAAGACCATGAGGGAGTCCCTATGAAATATCTCCACATAGTAGTTATAGTCGCCGTTTGACACCCCTGCACAACCTGAAGCTCTGTTGTTCCAACCCCCGTCTGATGGTAACTACCAATAACGACCATCGGCCAATCGAAAGTTGACTTTTTCTTCCAAAAATAAAAATAAAAATAAAAATAAAAATAAAAATAAAAATAAAAATAAAAATAAAAATAAAAATAAAAATAAAAATAAAAATAAAAATAAAAATAAAAATAAAAATAAAAATAAAAATAAAATAAAAATAAAAATAAAAATAAAAATAAAAATAAAAATAAAAATAAAAATAAAAATAAAAATAAAAATAAAAATAAAAATAAAAATAAAAATAAAAATAAAAATAAAAATAAAAATAAAAATAAAAATAAAAATAAAAATAAAAAATAAATAAAAATAAAAATAAAAATAAAAATAAAAATAAAAATAAAAATAAAAATAAAAATAAAAATAAAAATAAAAATAAAAATAAAAATAAAAATAAAAATAAAAATAAAAATAAAAATAAATGGCTGCACGGTGGACAAGTGGTTAGCACGCAGACCTCACAGCTAGGAGACTGGAGTTCAATTCCACCCTCGGCCATCAACGTGTAGAGTTTGTGTGGGTTTTCTCCCACATTAGTGACTCCAAATTGTCCATAGGTATGAATGTGAGTGTGAATGGTTGTTTGTCTATATGTGCCCTGTGATTGGCTGGCCACCAGTCCAGGGTGTACCCCGCCTCTCGCCCAAAGACAGCTGGGATAGGCTCCAGCACCCACCGCGACCCTTGTAGAGAGCGGTAGAAAATGAATAAAAATAAAAATAAAAATAAAAATAAAAATAAAAATAAAAATAAAAATAAAAATAAAAATAAAAATAAAAATAAAAATAAAAATAAAAATAAAAATAAAAATAAAAATAAAAATAAAAATAAAAATAAAAATAAAAATAAAAATAAATGATAAAAAAAAATAAATGAGAGGAAGCTTTTTTGCCTTTGTCATCAACAGATCACGATGTGTATGTGAATACCTGACAAAAAAAACCAGCAGTGAATCCACTGTCAGACCAGATGCATGGTTCAAGAGCCGAACAAGCCACAAAAATCACTACTAACATAACAGTGATGTTTCCTTTTCCACTTTCTCATGCACTCCAAATCATTATTTTTCACTTTCGACTTTTTTCCGCTTGCAAAAGCTCATGAATGTTTTTGATTTAGTTTTCTATTGGAGAAAAAACACATCTAGCAATGATTTACCATTAAGAGCAGCTATAAGTTGCTTATTCATTGCTTTGTTCCAAATGAGCCCACTGTGGAAAAGCAAGAGCCCTTGTTTGTGCTGCAGCCTGACTTTACTTATTAATTATTTACTTGATTACACTCTAAAGAGTAATATGTGTTGTTGAGTTCAAGGCAGATACCAAAACAGCAGCTATTGATTACCAGCCTAATAAAAAAAATACACAATACAGGTGTATCAGTGATAATACACCTTATAATAAACTATTATTTATATATGTCTTGTTTATTTTCACCGCTATGGGAAGCAATTCCAATGTACATCTAACTATCGTTAATAGGCATTAGTTAGCATCATTTTAACTTCTATATATCTTTCTCAGAGGCTCAAAACCTGCTCGTAGTGATAAATTAACTGTATTAAATGTCATAATCATAACTGATTGTAATATATAAAGGTACACTTATAGTTTTAATTCGGACGTATTGAACCAATAAGCTAGTTTGTTAAATGTAGTCCAATACTGACACTATGTGGCTTTTTAATGTACTGCAACAAAAGGACAAATACTGTTTTGATTGTTGTATGATGATAATTATTGATCCATATGTCACATTACGGCATCTCAAAACATGACAACACGATTGTTTTATATATATTCTATAATAATAATAATACTGGCTGGTGTGAATCTCCTTGTCAATAACATAATAAACTATTATTTTTATATGTCTTGTTTCTTTTCACCGCTCCAATTTACACTATCGTTAATAGGCATTCATCACTAGCTAGTTAGCATCATTTTAACTTCTATATAAATATTTCTCAGAGGCTCAAAACCTGCTCGTAGTGATAAATTAACTGTATTAAATGTCATAACTCTGATTGTAATATATAAAGGTACACTTATTGTTTTAATTCGGACGTATTGAACCAATAAGCTAATTTGTTAAATATAGTCCAATACTGACACTATGTGGCTTTTTAATGTACTGCAACAAAAGGACCCATACAGTTTTGATTGTTGTAATACAATGTCGATATACATACCTGTATGTAGATACTCAATAAAAATCCTTCATTATTACTTAAAAATGATTGTTGAAATGTTATGTGCAAATACTTGGTTCTAATATCAATATTTAATTCATTTTTATTAAATTAAATTCATATCTCAACTGACAGAAGACGCTGCAGTGTTTAATTCAACCACTAGAGGGCAGCACATCCTCACTTTTAACATTCAACGACACCGTCGGTATATAAAGTGTGGAAAAAGTGAAATTACATATGCATATATGATCACGTGGGTCATCCACAGCCACTTTGTACTTTGTCACTGACCTCCTGACCTCGTGGTTTCCGGTGTAAACAGCTGGATCTTGCACAAATCTGATCTATCATCATAGCCTCTCAGAGGATTAACTCGGCGGCGTTTGCACTTTAAGGACTAATCCTCACTCTGTGCATGTCTTGGCCTCGACAGATACATTTGGATGAAACTTTTGGAGATGATCCTCACTTCAGTGGTTTATGGAAGCTAGGGACTGGAAAAGATGCCGGAAATAAAAATATTCTAAATGAAAATAATATAATAATAGCAATAATGTAGCCGTACATAAAACATATCTAACACTGAAGAGACAAATGGGACCTGCACGGTGGACGAGTGGTTAGTTCGCAGGCCTCACAGCGAGGAGACCCGAGTTCAATCCCACCCTCGGAGTTTGCATGTTCTCCTCGTCCGGGTACTCCGGTTTCCTCCCACATTCCAAAAACATGCTAGGTTAATTAGCGACTCCAAATTGTCCATAGGTATGAATGTGAGTGTGAATGGTTGTTTGACTATATGTGCCCTGTGATTGGCTGGCCACCAGTCCAGAGGCAGGGCCTCTCGCCCGAAGACAGCTGGGATAGGCTCCAGCATACCCTTGTGACTCTAGTGGAGTGTATAAGTGTATATTTGTGAATATAATATAAAAAACTGCTAAAAATACTGGCTGCACGGTGGTCGAGTGGTTAGCAGTTCTCACAGCTAGGAGACTCGGGTTCAATTACACCCTTAGTTTGCATGTTCTCCCCGTGCATGCGTGGGTTTTCAATGGTTTCCTCCCACATTCCAAAAACATGCTAGGTTAATTAGCGACTCCAAATTGTCCATAGGTATGAATGTGAGTGTGAATGGTTGTTTGTCTATATGTGCCCTGTGATTGGCTGGCCACCAGTCCAGGGTGTACCCGCAACTGGGATAAGCTCCAGCAATAAATGAGTACTTTTGAGTGTATAATTGTATTTAATGAGATTTAATAAGATTTATATGCTTCGGCTAGCATAACAGCTAACTACTCCATATATGTAATACTTAACTTTTCCATAAAGTTAGCGCGCATGGGTTCGATTCCACCCTCGGCCATCTCTGTGTGGAGTTTGCATGTTCTCCCTCGTGCATGCGTGGGATTTTTCCGGGTATTCCGGTTTCCTCCCACATTCCAAAAAAACATGCTAGGTTAATTAGCGACTCCAAATTGTCCATAGGTATGAATGTGAGTGTGAATGGTTGTTTGTCTATATGTGCCCTGTGATTGGCTGGCGACCCAGTCCAGGGTGTACCCCGCCTCTCGGGATTCATTCAAATTGTTACAAAGTCCCGTACTCGGGCGTTCTAGCGTATTTTTCGGTAAGAGGTTCGAACACACATGAGCAGCAGCGTTAAAGGCTGCCAACAAGTCTTTGGCCCGTAGATAAGAGCGTGGATCAGATCTGTTAAAGTCGTTTCAAATCAGGAATCCTCTGTTTGTGGCGGCTGCTTTCACTCTTTCGCCCCCCCCCCCCCCGCTGGAATTTAATCTCAAATTGAAGGCTCTCAACTGCGACGGATTATCAGAGCTAACCCAGGCATGCAAGCAAGGGGACGGGATAGGGAGGGGAGGGGAGGGGACTCAGACTCTTCTAATGAGGCGGAGCCAGCCGAGCATCAACAAGTATCTTCTAAAAATGAGAATAATATTGTTTACTCAAATGATGGACACCAGAAAGTCATATTTAATAATAAAAGATGATTTCCATGTTACACGGTTTAAAGTGGTGGAAATGTGCTTTTGAGAATATACATCATAACACAGGACAACAATCACGTTCCGTAAAAATGGCGGCATTCAGCAATTGGATGCAGAAGTTCCTGATCCTGATTGTGGTGGAACCACCAAGAACCATTATCTTCAATGCGGATGTTTTTCGGAAGCGGATCACGTAAGGAAAAGTGCATTTGCGGCCCATCTTCTCCAGAGTCCAAAAGCAGAGCAATGAGCGGTGAGTTCAATTGCAGTCCGTATTTTTACGGGTTTGGTGTCTCCTCCGCGGGACTCAGAGGAGCACTCGTCTTATCCTGCTGCTCCTCGTCCAATGATGTGTCATGATGAACCGTTCCCAGGACTTTGGCACTGTGCTCCTGTGCTTTGGCTCTAAGGGCCGCGATGCTGTTCTCTCTCAGTTCCTCTTTAGAAATGGACGACTTGACCTTTGACCTCTGCTCCGCTCCTTCAGAATCATCAGGTCTCTGAGAGCTCGGCCGCGGCGGCTCGTCGCACTTGGCGGCAGTGGTTGGTTCCGGGGTTGCGGGGGTCTCCATAGACTTCTTGTGCATCCCTGCAAAGAGTTGCGGGTATTCAGATTTAGAATAGCGTCTGCTGACTGGTAAGCCATCTTGAACTGAAAACAGCAAGCAAAGAAGGTTCTGCTTTAGAAGGCAAGTCAAGATAATGCAGGTAGATACTTCATACATCTCCATTTCATGGACCCTGACACTTTATCATGACAAATAAACGCTTGTTTGGGTTGTAAGTGTGAGTGACAGGAAGAAAAGCTCTGACTCGCTTGGGTAGAATTTGTTTGTATGTACAGCAGATTTTTTTTTTTTTTTTTACAAAAAAATTCTGACAAATTTCATATAATAGCCCCCCCCAAAAAAAATGTTCTTAAGACCTCCTAAATATTTTTTTATTGATTTTATTTTTATTTTTTTATTGATTTTTTTTTACAAAAAAAATTCTGACAAATTTCATATAATAGCCCCCCCCAAAAAATGTTCTTAAGACCTCCTAAATATTTTTTATTGATTTTATTTTTATTTTTTTATTGATTTTTTTTTTTACAAAAAAAATTCTGACTAATTTCATATAATAGCCCCCCCCCAAAAAGTTCTTAAGACCTCCTAAATATTTTTTATTGATTTTATTTTTATTTTTTTATTGATTTTTTTTTTACAAAAAAAATTCTGACAAATTTCATATAATAGCCCCCCCAAAAAAAGTTCTTAAGACCTCCTAAATATTTTTTATTGATTTTATTTTTATTTTTTTATTGATTTTTTTACAAAAAAAAATTCTGACAAATTTCATATAATAGCCCCCCCCCCAAAAAAAATGTTCTTAAGACCTCCTAAATATTTTTTTATTGATTTTATTTTTATTTTTTTATTGATTTTTTTTTACAAAAAAAATTCTGACAAATTTCATATAATAGCCCCCCCCCCAAAAAATGTTCTTAAGACCTCCTAAATATTTTTTATTGATTTTATTTTTATTTTTTTATTGATTTTTTTTTTACAAAAAAAATTCTGACAAATTTCATATAATAGCCCCCCCCCCAAAAAAAGTTCTTAAGACCTCCTAAATATTTTTATTGATTTTATTTTTATTTTTTTATTGATTTTTTTTTTTACAAAAAAAATTCTGACAAATTTCATATAATAGCCCCCCCCAAAAAAATGTTCTTAAGACCTGCTAAATATTTTTTATTGATTTTATTTTTATTTTTTTATTGATTTTTTTTTTACAAAAAAATTCTGACACATTTCATATAATAGCCCCCCCCCCCAAAAAAAAGTTCTTAAGACCTCCGAAATATTTTTTATTGATTTTATTTTTATTTTTTTATTGATTTTTTTTAACAAAAGAAATTCTGACAAATTTCATATAATAGCCCCCCCCCAAAAAAAAATGTTCTTAAAACCTCCTAAATATTTTTTATTGATTTTATTTATTTATTGTTTTTTTTTTTACAAAAAAAAATCTCTGACAAATTTCATATAATAGGGTCCCCCTAAAATGTTCTTAAGACCTACTAAATCAGGGGTCTCAAACACGCGGCCCGCGGGCCAAATGTGGCCCGCAGGACACTACTTTGAGGCCCCCGCCTTGATATGAAAATTTAATGTTAGTTTGATATGGATGCTGTATGGTATCATGTACCCAGAAAAAATTATTACGTTTGATTAATGTTCATGTTAAAGGTTAAATAACTGTTAATAGTTATCCTCCCTATCCGTGTGGAAGTGGTAAGTTTTTTGGCGATTTAAGTTGAAAGGAAATAACTTGAAGGCTACCGTTTAGGTCGCTATAGCTCTCTAGTTTGCGAGTTAGCATGTGTCTCAAGACCCTGCAGTTGCGCATTATGTTGTAAATGACTGGTTGCCAGCCAGCCAATCACAAGGCACATATAGACAAACAACCATTCACACTCAAATTTGGAGTCGATAATTAACGGCAATTAACTTAACATGTTTTAGGAATGTGGGAGGAAACCGGAGTACTCGGAGAAAACCCACGCATGCACGGGGAGAACATGCAAACTCCACACAGAGATGGCCGAGGGTGGAATTGAACTCGGGTCCTAGCTGTGATGTCTGCGCGCTAACCACACTTGGTAGCAGAAATTGAGAGTTGGACGATATCGGCATATCGGTTTTTCCGATATAATCCCTATCCCACCACCATACACTAGATAGACACTTGCGTTTTTGTATCCTTGTTATAACAAACCACTGCAATCGTCGACATTGTGGGTTTTGTCGGGGAGAAAACTTGCAAATATACAGGAAATTGATTGACAGTGGTCTCAGGCCAATCAGGACAAAGAAGACAATGGGCGGATACGAATAACGAATAATACAGAGGTTAGTAACCGGACCGAAAAACAAAGTAGCTCTTGATGCCCCGTTTCTATGTGTCAGGGTGCTATTGAGCAAACATGTAGAGGGACTTAGACTCGCGCACACATTCGTCCGTCGCCCACCCCAGCAACATAACCACAAATTCATTCATGAACGTTAGAATTCCGAGTATAAACATTGCATGTTTTTTTCCAGATACAGTAGGAAGATGAGGAAGGTACTAACCTAGCAACCACGGAGCACAGGACTCCATGATGCCGTCCTTGGCGGACTTGAGGATGGACTCGGGCAGAGGGATGGAATGTCGCACCATGGCGCCGTAGAGGCCGTACTCCGCCATGACGGTGCTGCGACCCCAGCACTTCTCCCTCTTCCTCCACTTGGCCCTACGGTTCTGGAACCACACCTGTGATAGCAAAACAAGAAGGTCAGCCACCATCCCGGTATTTGAATATGAGTGGATTTTATCCCTAGTATGAAAAAGATGGGTTGTTTTATATTCGGAGTCTAGAGATATGTGATATATGAGATATGATATGAACATGTAAACCATAAACTGCTGAAGGGCTATGAGCAAGGCTATTCCTTTCAGTAATGAAAAACAGTCCTGGAAAGAAAAAAAGAGTATTGTCTTATATTCAGAGTCGTCTTATATTTTGGTCAAAATGGTATATTATAGGATATTTGGACTTTCTACCTTGTTCTTTTCAATTGTGTTTTTGATATCATCTTAAAAACATTTGTCCAAATTCAGATCTTGAAGCAAAAAGGTTGTCTTATATTCGGGGCCATCTTATATTGGGTCCAATATGGTACATATTTACTTTCTATCTTGTTCCTTTCAATATATCTTGAAAAACATTCGTCCAAAAAACACATCTTGGAAAAAAAAGGGGATTGTCTTATATTCAGAGCCGTCTTATATTTTGGTCAAAATGGTATCGACTTTCTACCTTGTTCTTTTCAATTGTGTTTTTGATATCATCTTAAAAAATATTTGTCCAAATACAGATCTTGAAGCAAATAGGTTGTCTTATATTCAGGGCCATCTTATATTGGGGTCAATATGCAACATATTGACTTTCTACCTTGTTGCTTTCAATAATATCTTGAAAAATATTCATCCAAAAAGCACATCTTGGAAAAAACAGATTGTCTTATATTCAGAGCCGTCTTATATTTTGGTCAAAACAATATATTATAGGATATTTTTACTTTCTACCTTGTTTTTTTTCAATTGTGTTTTTGATATCATCTTAAAAAACATTTGTCCAAATACAGATCTTGAAGCAAATAGGTTGTCTTATATTCGGGGCCATCTTATATCGGGGTCAATATGCAACATATTGACTTTCTACCTTGTTGCTTTCAATAATATCTTGAAAAACATTCATCCAAAAAACACATCTTGAAAAAAAAGGGGATTGTCTTATATTCAGAGCCGTCTTATATTTTGGTCAAAACGGTATTTTACTTTCTACCTTGTTTTTTTCATTTGTGTTTTTGATATCATCTTTAAAAAACATTTGTCCAAATACAGATCTTGAAGCAAATAGGTTGTCTTATATTCAGAGCTGTCTTATATTTTGGTCAAAACAATATAATCATAAGATATTTTTGCTTTCTACCTTGTTCTTTTCAATTGTCTTTTTGATGTTGTTTTAAAAAACATTTGTCCAAATACAGATCTTGAAGCAAGTTGTCTTATATCTTAAACAGGTTGTCTTATATTCAGGGTCATCTTATATCGGGGTCAATATGCAACATATTGACTTTCTACCTTGAAAATGGTCGTCCAAAATTCGTCCAAAAAACATATCTTGAAAAAAAAGGGGATTGTCTTATATTCAGAGCCGTCTTATATTTTGGTCAAAACGGTATTTTACTTTCTACCTTGTTTTTTTCCAATTGTTTTTTGATATCATCTTAAAAAACATTTGTCCAAATACAGATCTTGAAGCAAACAGGTTGTCTTATATTCGGGGCCATCTTATATTGGGGTCAATATGCAACATATTGACTTTCTACCTTGTTGCTTTCAATTATATATTGAAAAACATTCATCCACAAAACACATCTTGGGAAAAAAGGGGATTGTCTTATATTCAGAGCCGTCTTATATTTTGGTCAAAACAATATAATCATAAGATATTTTTGCTTTCTACCTTGTTCTGTTCAATTGTCTTTTTGATGTTGTTTTAAAAAACATTTGTCCAAATACAGATCTTGAAGCAAACAAGTTGTCTTATATCTTAAACAGGTTGTCTTATATTCAGGGCCATCTTAAATCGGGGTCAATATGCAACATATTGACTTTCTACCTTGTTGCTTTCAATAATATCTTGAAAAATATTCATCCAAAAAACACATCTTGGAAAAAAAAGGGGATTGTCTTATATTCAGAGCCGTCTTATATTTGGGTCAAAACGGTATTTTACTTTCTACCTTGTTTTTTTCAATTGTGTTTTTGATATCATCTTAAAAAAACATTTGTCCAAATACAGATCTTGAAGCAAATAGGTTGTCTTATATTCGGGGCCATCTTATATCGGGTCCAATATGGTACATATTTACTTTCTACCTTGTTTCTTTCAATTATATATTGAAAAACTTTCATCCAAAAAACACATTTTGGGGA
This sequence comes from Doryrhamphus excisus, assembly GCF_030265055.1. Taxonomy (NCBI): domain Eukaryota; kingdom Metazoa; phylum Chordata; class Actinopteri; order Syngnathiformes; family Syngnathidae; genus Doryrhamphus; species Doryrhamphus excisus. The sequence goes on from NC_080478.1 coordinate 18,855,510, forward strand.
AAAAGGGGGATTGTCTTATATTCAGAGCTGTCTTATATTTTGGTCAAAACAATATATCATAGGATATGTTGACTTTCTACCTTGTTCTTTTCAATTGTCTTTCTGATGTTGTGTTAAAAAACATTTGTCCAAATACAGATCTTGAAGCAAACAAGTTGTCTTATATCTTAAACAGGTTGTCTTATATTCAGGGTCATCTTATATCGGGGTCAATATGCAACATATTGACTTTCTACCTTGAAAATGGTCGTCCAAAATTCGTCCAAAAAACATATCTTGAAAAAAAAGGGGATTGTCTTATATTCAGAGCCGTCTTATATTTTGGTCAAAACGGTATTTTACTTTCTACCTTGTTTTTTTCAATTGTGTTTTTGATATCATCTTAAAAAAACATTTGTCCAAATACAGATCTTGAAGCAAATAGGTTGTCTTATATTCGGGGCCATCTTATATCGGGTCCAATATGGTACATATTTACTTTCTACCTTGTTTCTTTCATTATATATTGAAAAACTTTCATCCAAAAAACACATTTTGGGAAAAAAGGGGATTGTCTTATATTCAGAGCTGTCTTATATTTTGGTCAAAACAATATAATCATGAGATATTTTGGCTTTCTACCTTGTTCTTTTCAATTGTCTTTTTGATGTTGTTTTAAAAAACATTTGTCCAAATGCAGATCTTGAAGCAAACAAGTTGTCTTATATCTTAAACAGGTTGTCTTATATTCAGGGCCATCTTATATCGGGGCCAATATGCAACATATTGACTTTCTACCTTGATGCTTTCAATAATATCTTGAAAAATATTCATCCAAAAAACACATCTTGGAAAAAAAGGAGATTGTCTTATATTCAGAGCCGTCTTATATTTTGGTCAAAACGGTATTTTACTTTCTACCTTGTTTTTTTCATTTGTGTTTTTGATATCATCTTAAAAAAACATTTTTCCAAATACAGATCTTGAAGCAAACAGGTTGTCTTATATTCGGGGCCATCTTATATCGGGGTCAATATGCAACATATTGACTTTCTACCTTGTTGCTTTCAATAATATCTTGAAAAATATTCGTCCAAAAAACATATCTTGGGAAAAAAGGGGATTGTCTTATATTCAGAGCCGTCTTATATTTTGGTCAAAATGGTATTTTACTTTCTACCTTGTTTTTTTCAATTGTGTTTTTGATATCATCTTTAAAAAACATTTGTCCAAATACAGATCTTGAAGCAAATAGGTTGTCTTATATTCGGGGCCATCTTATATCGGGTCCAATATGGTACATATTTACTTTCTACCTTGTTTCTTTCAATTTTATATTGAAAAACTTTCATCCAAAAAACACATTTTGGGGAAAAAGGGGGATTGTCTTATATTCAGAGCTGTCTTATATTTTGGTCAAAACAATATAATCATGAGATATTTTGGCTTTCTACCTTGTTCTGTTCAATTGTGTTTTGATACCGTCTTAAAAAACATTTGTCCAAATACAGATCTTGAAGCAAACAAGTTGTCTTATATCTGAAACAGGTTGTCTTATATTCAGGGCCATCTTATATCGGGGCCAATATGCTACATATTGACTTTCTACCTTGAAAATGGTTGTCCAAAATTCGTCCAAAAAACATATCTTGGAAAAAAAAAGGTGATTGTCTTATATTCAGAGCCGTCTTATATTTTGGTCAAAACGGTATTTTACTTTCTACCTTGTTTTTTTCAATTGTGTTTTTGATATCATCTTAAAAAAACATTTGTCCAAATACAGATCTTGAAGCAAATAGGTTGTCTTATATTCGGGGCCATCTTATATTGGGTCCATAATGGTACATATTTACTTTCTACCTTGTTCCTTTCAATTATATATTGAAAAACTTTCATCCAAAAAACACATCTTGGGAAAAAAAGGGGATTGTCTTATATTCAGAGCCGTCTTATATTAGTGTCAATAGGGTACATAATGTCGGACATTTTGGCTTTCTACCTTGTTTCTTTCAATATTGGCTTAGAGGTGTTGTCTTATATTGGGTGCAAAGGGGTAATTTAACGCTTATCAATGTTTAACTCAATGACAATGGACCTATTGGCAACATTATGCAAATTAGGTGTTATATTTTCATGTATTTCCGCGTATTAAATTTAGTAGTTTAGAGTGATTTTTATTATGGTCCATTGATTTTCGGTGAAGGTCCAGCCTGTGATGATACAGTAGATTCCATTCATCATCAAAAACATCATATTTCCAAGCTTGATATTATTATTTTTTTTAATTCCTGATCATTTTAACGACAGCTTTTATGATAAGAGATTGCTTCTTGTGGCCGTCAAAGGGAGCGGAAGCTGCAAGGAGGAGGCGACCCTGGGGCACCCCGAGCCTGATTGAAAAATAAGTTAATTTCAACCCCAATCGATGGCGGCCAGGCGGGCAAATATCACGGGAAATTAAACTAGCGGGACTCGGGGGAGCGAGGCTATTGACCCACGCTAATAAATTCAATGTAGTTATTTCATTTGAGCTCCAATGTGTCCGCAGCAGCCTCTCACAGTCTCATTTAACTAATTACACTCAATGAGGGACAATTGGGTGTTCATTTTTATTTAGCAGTGGAGAGGAGCAGGCCTGCAGCGGCTCTTATTTATTTCTTCATTTCCATGTATTATTTATTGGGGATGTGGGGGGGGCCCTTAATGAGAACGAGATTAAAAGGCGGCCCCCGGCAGATGGATGGTGCAGGTCACACAGCAATCTTCTCCTGCCTTGATATAGCTTGATTAGGTCGTTAGTGTCTCCTTCCTTCCACACAACAAATTGTTGCACTTCCAAGTCAACCTGATGAGGAATGATGTGTCCCGGGCCAAGAAAGAGGGGGTGACCAAGTGTCCTGTTTTTCCAGGACATGTCATCGTCAGGGCCGGGACTAGGTTCTGAGGACAGGGGGGTGGCTTAGCCCCCTGGAGATGCACAGGATATGAATGAATGTAATAGACATTAAAAAAAAAAAAAACAAAAAATCGGACTATAATTTTCCCAATTTTGGACAATTTAGTAGAGATACTCAATTATTTTAGGCCACCATTAAATGTACACAAATACACACAATCTATACTGCAAAACCGCTGCTCATCAATTATATAATAATCATTATTATATTATTAATTACTACTATTATTATTACTATCATCATTATTATTATTACTACTACTACTAATAGTAGTAGGTTAGTATTAGCTTGCTTATTAGCCTGCTTTTGTCCTAGTATATGAAATTTGTCAGAGATTTTTTTTTGTAAAAAAAATAAAATAAAAAATTAATTAAAAAAAAAATATATATATATATAATTATTTAGGAGGTCTTAAAAACATTTTAGGGGGACCGTATTATATGAAATTTGTCCGAGATTTTTTTGGGGAAAAAAAAATCTATAAAAATATACAATTATTTAGGAGATCTTAAGAACATTTTAGGGGGCCCTATTATTTGAAATTTGTCAGAGATTTTTTTGTAAAAAAAAAAAAAAATCAATAAAAAATATCAAATTATTTAGGGGGGCTTAAGAACATTTTAGGGGGACCCTATTATGTGAAATTTGTCAGAGATTTTTTTTAAATCAATAAAAAAATAAAAAGAAAATAATTAAAAAATATACAATTATTTAGGAGGTCTTAAGAACATTTTTGGGGGGTGGCTATTATATGAAATTTGTGAGAGATTTTTTGTAAAAAAAAAAAAAATTTAAAAATATCAAATTATTTAGGGGGGCTTCAGAACATTTTAGGGGGACCTATTATAAAAAATTTGTCAGAATTTTTTTTGTAAAAAAAATCAATAAAAAAAAAAAATAAAAAAAAAATTATTTTAAAAAAAAAAAACATTTTTTGGGGGGGGCTATTATATGAAATTTGTCAGAGATTTATTTGTAAAAAAAATCAATAAAAAATATCAAATGATTTAGGAGGTCTTAAGAACATTTTAGGGGGACCCTATTATATGAATTTTTTCAGAGATTGTTTTGTAAAAAAAAAAAAACAATAAAAAATATCAAATTATTTAGGGGGGCTTAAGAACATTTTAGGGGGATCTGAAGGCCCCCCTAAAATACGCCTAATGACACCACTGGTCCTTGTTCTGTTTTGTTATTTATTATTAAATACGGTAGGCTGCAACGTGGGCTGCTTTTGGCCGCAAAAAGCCAAAGAACAAGCAAAACTTGTTAAGTTAGTCCTTTGCATTCCTACAAGCATTGCTGTTTTTGGAAACATTGTTGTGCCAGGTTTTAATTTTGGAAAATGCAACTTTGGTTCAAGAATCATTTGAGTATTTCATTGATGGTTTTGGTTCATTAAAATATGGTCACTCTATTGATACACTTTTATACATTTTGGATATGAAAGATGATCAGTGTGGGCTTAGCTATCGGAAAATAACATCCACATATTAGCTTTGTGTTATAGGTGCAAATTAGTGTAATTAATATCTAATAATCCATATCATTTATCATGAATTCATTCTATTTATACAATAAAAAATGCAGCGGATTTAGAGTGTATCAAAATATGGTGGATCATGATACAGCATTCACACTCACTGATATTGGTTTAAAAAAAAACTAAAGTTATGTTTATTTGGTTTTCTACCAAAATACACCCAAAACCCTAACTGGGTGATTATTTTTAATACATGATAATATGTAGCACTTTGTTTGACGGTCCTTAAACGCACCAAAACTGTCACTGTAACATCCATCATTCGATACAGTTGAATAATAGTCATTGATTGGACAATGCTAACATCAAGCTAGCCCATTAGCTGGTGGTACCAGAAAGTAACCCCCCCCCCCCCCCACACACACACACACTTTATATTTCCATTGGCTTTAGAACAGGGGTGGGCAAACTTTTTGACTCGATTTGACTCGCATTGATATGACAAAATTAGGGGGGGGGGGGGGGGCAGACTATATATTTTACACGTAACAGTCCACCTGGTATTATTGTATCTGTAAAATTGTCATGCAATCTGCTATTATTATTTATTATTTTATTTTATATTTAAATATTTTAAAAATAATAAAATATTATAATAATTACAATAAAATTAAAATAATTATTATTATATTATTATTATGTAAAATATGCAAATATAACAATAATGTTATATATAATTAATATAATAATTAGCATTAATATAATAATTAGAATAATCATAATAGTTCTAATAATTATAATAATCTAATAATAATAATTATTATTATTATTATGTGCTTGTGTCCCTTTTTTCAGGAGCACTTTGTAAACAACAGACTATGTCAAACAACGAAATTGATACAACCATCAAAAGGTTGGCTCAGGCCATGATGCCAGGTTGTATGTTGAGTTTAAATGAAATACTTTGGAAAGATTGGGCGGGCCGTATTCAAACACTTGGCGGGCCGGATGTGGCCCCCGGGCCGTAGTTTGCCCACCCCTGCTTTAGAACATTAGATTATTTGTAGTTATGCTGGCACTATTTTGCATATTTAAATATTGCAAGAAATGCTATTTTTTTTATTGAAAAATAATAATAATTATCATTGCATGTAGCAGGGGGGTTGAAATTATATTGTATTGTATTGAAATTTAAATTCTCCAACTTTTGTGTTTGAATTTCAGTCCTCATAAAACCACATTTAATTCATATTTATATTATTTATAGAGGTAAAATATTAAGAATGACTTGATGATGTGCTAATACAGTATTTTTTTAAAATTATTTTTAGTGTCTCACCTGTATTCTGTCTTCAGGTAATTCTGTTTTCATGGCCAACATCTCCCTTGCGTACACATCCGGATAATGGGCCTCGTTGAAGGCCTTCTCCAGCTCCTCCAGTTGATAGGATGTGAATATGGTTCTATATTGGACAATTTCACCAAGAATAATAAAAAAAAAAAAGCACGTGGAAGGGTATTAAAAATGGAGTTAAACAAGAATGTCATTAAAATCATAAAATTGCCCAAAAATCTGATTTCTAAATGAAATAAAACCTAATGAGATAACATTTACTATAAAATTAACACATTTTATTATACTAAACTGGATTTAACATTTTATTATTTATCAAGGTCAAATATGAGAGTCGGGGTCATTTCTACTTTATGAAATACATCATTTTTTTAATATGATGATGAATAACTAATATTCAAAATAAACGCTGACCTGTGACGTCTTTTCTTCCGTTTCTTGCTTTGACTTATTGAAGACTTGGACAGTTTTCTTTCACTGGAAGACAAATCCTCAGAGTCTGGATGAGAAAAAAATATTAAAATATATTTTTTTTGTTGAAAAATATTTGTTTTTTAATTATGATGATGGTGCATTTACAAAACAAATACCCTATTAATAATAATAATCATGCATTAATGTTATATTTCTTAGTTTAAATGAAGGCAAAACAGGCTAATTAAGATTAATTAAGATTAATTAAGAATTTAAAAAAAAATACACGGACCGGAGCTTGCAGACTGGCTGGCGTCCATCCGCCCGGATGAGGTGGTGTTATGCGGCTGCAAGTGAACATCCTGCGGGTCCAGCACCCGCTCCAAAAACGCAGGCTGGCGGTAAAACGCTGGAATTCCACCGGGGCCGATTAATCCCATCCCGACACCCAAGCCGGCGGGGCCGAGCATGGACCTCGCGGCGATGAGATGCGCCCCGGCCGGCAAGGAGTTGAAGGTGGTCCTCGGCGCCGCGGAGGGCTCCTTGTTGTTGAGCCCCAGGATCTCCTGGATGCCGAAGCCCGTGCACCTGCCGGGCGGGTGGGTGGAAGTGGTTTTGGCCTGCTGCTGGTGGTGGTGGTGGTTGATGACGATGGTGCTGTTATTCCCTCCGTTCGATCCCAGAGGACTTGTTCTCTCCGCTGGGTTTAAACTTCCCGACATGACTGTGCCTTGTTTGCCCGTCATGGTGAGTTGAATTCGGGGAGGTTTTGAGTGGGTTCTAGCAGACTGGTCCCCGGTGCATGGTGTTGCACAAGTGCATGGGCGTCTTCAGCAAATGGTCCCTTTATCCAACAGGTTCGTCCCAACAAGAGGCAGGGCCCAGCAGCCAATCAGCAGCGAGGATTCAGGATTCCTGTGGATCATGGATGCATTAGACAGACCCCCTCACTTTCATATCTGCGTGTATTTTATAACAAACACATAAACAACCAAAAAAAAATTAAACTGGTGCATCAGAAATATGTCACACGTCGTGCACAAATCCACATTAAAAATAAATTTATTAAATTCTCACCTTTAAAATCTTCCCAATCTGAGCTCAACCGATGCATAAATCATCTCGGGATAAAAAAAATGGCCGGGAAAAAGCCGTCAAATCAAAGGCAATCCACCAAATAGGACAGGTGGACGACGTGGAGTCACGCATGGTGTGGGCTGCGGCGTGGGGGCCGTGCGGCGTGTTAATCCCACAGCAACAGATTAAAGGGCATGGGAGCCCTCCACGGAGAGGAAATGATAAAACACAGAAAAAAGGCTGGAAAATAGCCAAGTCACATTCATTTGCTATGGAAATAATAATCATCATTTTTAAACATATTATTCTATATAATTCAATAATTATTAATAATAATTATATAATATCTATATATATATATAATATATACTACACATAATATAAATAATGTATAATAATATATATATAATAAATATAATATATAATTAGCTGGGATAGGCTCCAGCACCCCACTCGTGAGGATAAGAGGTAGAAAATGAATGAAAGAATGAATATAATTATTAATAATTATATGATATATATAATGCATAATAAATATAATATACATAATAATAAATATAATATAATATATCTATAATATATTATATAATTAGCTGGGATAGGCTCCAGCACGCCACTCATGAGGATAAGAGGTAGAAAATGAATGAAAGAATGAATATAATTATTAATAATAATTATATAATATATATAATACATAATAAATATCATATAAATAATAATAAATATAATATATATATATTATATAATTAGCTGGGATAGGCTCCAGCACCCCACTCGTGAGGATAAGAGGTAGAAAATGAATGAAAGAATGAGTATAATTATTAATAATAATAATACTCTAACCATATAATTATTAATAATAATTATATTATATAATACATAAAAAATATAATATAAATAATAATAAATATAATATAATAATATATAATAAATACATTATATAATTAGCTGGGATAGGCTCCAGCACCCCTGCGACCCTCGTGAGGAAAAGCGGTAGAAAATGAATAAATGAATGAATAATACTCTAACAATATAATTATTAATAATAATTATATAATATATAATACATAAATGTAATATAAATAATAATAAATATAATAATATATATAATAAATATATTATATAATTAGCTGGGATAGGCTCCAGCACCCCCGCGACCCTCGTGAGGAAAAGCGGTAGAAAATGAATAAATGAATGAATAATACTCTAACCATATAATTATTAATAATAATTATATAATATATAATACATAAATGTAATATAAATAATAATAAATATAATAATATATATAATAAATATATAATTAGCTGGGATAGGCTCCAGCACCCCCGCGACCCTCGTGAGGATAAGAGGTAGAAAATGAATGAAAGAATGAATATAATTATTATTAATAATAATAATTATATAATATATATAATACATAATAAATATAATATAAATAATATATAATAATAATATATAATATGAATGATATATAATAATATATATAATAATAATAATACTCCAACCATAAAAAAAACAATCAAAAGCCTTCTGGTTGACTTCTAGGTCTTAAAAAACATTTATTGTTGTTGGCCAGGGAGGTCCAAAGTCTGGCCCCGCGGGCTATTTGTGGTCCACATGTTTTTTTTTTATTGCCCCGCGGCTTAAAAAAAAAAAAAGTTAAAGGCAAAATATGTCGACTTTTGTGTCAGCTTAAGAATGAACATTCACCAATTAAACATGACCAAATTACCAATTAACATTACCACTGACCTTACTTGCTCCTCCAACACGTCACGGCATCCTTTGCAACATCTCACAGGGAAAGAGGACACAAACCAACACAAGCCACAACTGAACAGAATCACAGCATGAAGTTGAAGAAGCACGTCCGCTGATCCGCTCGGAAAACTTCTAATTCACATCAAACATGTTGGAAATGAGGCGCCGAGTCGGAGGCAGGAACATATTGCAGCTCCAATTAGTGCTTGGCCTGTTGAAAGTAATTAGGGCCTATTTAGTGGAAATTCCATTAATGAAGAAATCAATGTTATTAGGATATGCTAATGACACATCAGCCTGTTGGGATCAAGCCATTCATTAACATGGAAAGAAGAGGGTGGGGGTGGGGTGTTGGGTGGGGGGGCGGTTGAATGGCCTGTCAGTTGCTGGCAATTTAGGGCCTCCCTTTCTGCCTCCATGAGTAGAATCTATATAGAACAAAGGTCTCAAACATGCGGCCCGCGGGCCAAATGTGGCCCGCCGGACACCAGTTTGAGGCCCCCGACTTGATATGAAAGTTTGTTATTTTGATATGGATGCTGTATGGTATCATGTACCCAGAAAAAAATTATTACGTTTTAATTAATGTTCATGTTAAAGGTTAAATAACTGTTAATAGTTATCCTCCCTATCCGTGTGGAAGTGGTAAGTTTTTGGTGATTTAAGTTTAAAGGAAAGGAAGGACTTGCCCCAAAGGTGGCGTTTTCTTTATCCTCAGTGCCATGCCATGTCTCTCTACTGTAGGGGTCGCAAACATGCGGCCTGCGGGCCAAATGTGGCCCACAGGACACTAGTTTGAGGCCCCCGCCTTGATATGAAAGTTTAATGTTAGTGCGGCCCCGTGCAAGTTTGATACGGATGCTGTATGGTATCATGTACCCATAAAAAATTATTACGTTTTAATTAATGTTCATGTTAAAGGTTAAATAACTGTTAATAGTTATCCTCCCTATCCGTGTGGAAGTGGTAAGTTTTTGGCGATTTAAGTTTAAAGGAAATAACTTGAAGGCTACCGTTTAGGTCGCTAGCGCTCTTGTTAGCGAGTTAGCATGTGTCTCAAGACCCTGCAGTTGCGCAATATGTTGTAAATAAAAAGAGTATAAATGTGACTATAGTCGTGTTTTGTCATGTCTACAGGGCTCTAATAATGCTTTAATTTTAATCTGAAAAAAATAATTTGTCTACCCACCAACTATATGTGGTTTCTTAAGTTTTTATTATTTGCCGTTTTATTATTATTATTATATTTATTTATTACTAATTGATGGTTTCTTTATTCTTGATTTGTTTATTTATTTTTCATCTTATTTTGTGCAGAAAAATAAAAATTAAGATATTTGAGAACAGTGGAATGTTTTATCAGAGCTTTTATTGTGGAAAATCGGAACCAAAGCACTGAAAAAGTTTGGATATTTTTCTGTTTTTAATAAATGCGTTTTTTTTTTTTTTTTTTTTTTTGCCCAGACCCTAGCGCCAGTGCCCCCCCAGGTAAATTGAGTTTAAGACCCCTGATATAGAAGCTTCCTGTTAAGTTTGTTGATGTAGCAACACTTCTCTCTCTCTTTGCTGTGTATGGCTTTTTTAATAATCCTGAGCGAGCATGGCAGCAAGCCTGATTTGCATGCAGAGGAGAGACGCCGCCCTAATAAGGCTCCAGATTAGACGAAGATTTAGCTCTTGGTGTATACGTACGTACATAGTAGGTGGCCATCGAAGAGCATTGCAGATTAAAAAGTGAACAGCTGGTCTGGACTTTTTTTTTTTTTTTTCTTGTGTTCATCCAGCTACTTCCTGATGTTGCACACAAACGAAGATGTCCGACTATAGGAAGAGCAAAGATACAAGGTCAGGGGTGGGCAAACTACGGCCCGGGGGCCACATCCGGCCCGCCAAGTGTTTGAATACGGCCCGCCCAATCTTACCAAAGTATTTCATTTAAACTCAACATACAACCTGGCATCATGGCCTGAGCCAACCTTTTGATGGTTTTATCAATTTTATCAATTTTTTGACATGGTCTGTTGTTTACAAAGTGCTCCTGAAAAAAGGGACACAAGCACATAATAATAATAATTATTATTATAATAATAATAATAATAATAATTATTATTATTATGGGGGGGCAGACTATATATTTTACACGTAACAGTCCACCTGGTATTATTGTATCTGTAAAATTGTCATGCAATCTGCTATTATTTATTATTTTATATTTATATTTAAATATTTTAAAAAATAAAATATTATAATAATTACAATAAAATTAAAATAATAATTATTATATTATTATTATGTAAAATATGCAAATATAACAATAATATTATATAAAAATATAATAATTAGCATTAATATAATAATAATAATTAATTATAATAATCATAATAGTTCTAATAATTATTATAATAATAATCAAATAATAATAATATTTTTATTATTTATTATATAATAATAATACTAATAATAATAATAATAATTATAATAATTCTAATAATAAATTTTGTCATATCAATGCGGCCCGCGAGTCAAAAAGTTTGCCCACCCCTGTACAAGGTGGTTATAGCAACTTGATGACACCATCGACCATATAGTAGTATAGTCCACAAAAAAGTTTCTGCAAGACCTGGCTCTACCACAATTAATGTCATGTTTAGTATAGCAGTCCATAGACATTGCTTAATTAGGCGAGGACTTGATTAATTTGCACTAATTGACAGCTAATTTAAAGACCGGGGGGCACATTGGATTGACATTTTGTTGGGGCTCAGAGGGTAGGCGAGGTCACGGCATGAACCGACCCCCACCTCCTCCTCCTCCTTCTCCTCACATCAGGAGCACAAATCTGCAGACACTGACCCCCGCTTTCTGGAGACCAAACATGTGTTGACAGGCAGGCGGCCATATTGATGATGTCTGTTTGATTACCATGTCAACACTAGTGATCGATGTTGAACCGTCAGTGTCAACAAGTGTCTGAGGCCAAGTGACGAGGTCAATTTGTGAATGGATTTTATAGCAACTTTACTAAATTGAGTATTTGAAAAAAAAAAAAGGTTTTGTTTGGGTCTGTGGGATGATGTATGATTAAGCGAGGGATCTGGTCAAGTTGGAACATAAATGTAATAATAATAATAATAAAATAAATAAAAAAATATACTAAAAAATATAAATAATAATATAAACAAATAATAATAATAAATAAATTTAAAAAAATAATAATAAATTTTAAAAAATTAAATAAACTGGCTATTAAAACTACCTTGCACATAACTCTCACCTTAAAGTAACAGTATCCTGTTTAGGGACCAGCGAAGCGGGAGTCTATCCCAGTTGACTTGTGCGGAAGACAGGCTGTAACAAATACAATTTTTTTTGTGAATGGATTTTATAGCAACTTTACTAAATTGAGTATAAAAAAAAAAGGTTTTGTTTGGGTCTGTGGGATGATGTATGATTAGAGAGGGATCTGGTCAAGTTGGAACATAAATGTAATAATAATAATAATAATAATAATAATAATAAAATAAATAAATATATAATAAAAATATAAATAATAATAAACAAATAATAATAATAAATAAATAATAAATAAATACAAATAATAAATAAAAAAAATATTATTATTATATATTATTATTATATAATTAAAACTACCTTGCACATAATTCTCACCTTAAAGTAACAGTATACTCTTTAGGGATCAGCGAAGCGGGAGTCTATCCCAGTTGACTTGTGCGGGAGACAGGCTGTAACAAATAAGAACCCATGACAAGTCAACAATTCCAGCATCCTCACCCCTGGGATATAAACTACACCTGCACACAACATGCTATAAAATGAGCTATTCCAGAATATACTCCAGGCTATAAAAGCCATAGCATTACTTTAACCCCCCCCCTGGCCTGCTCCGCAGCATGTCTCCGTGGTCAGAAAATTGTACAAATGATCCATGCAGTTCAGACGGTGACCCGGGTCGGTGTGGGAGGTGAAGTCACCGAAGCAGAGACGGCCTCTGTTCATGTGCATTGGAAAGACATTTTTGGGGAGGGGGGGGGGGGGGGGGGTTATTAGAGGTCCGGGAAAAAGTGTAACTTGTTGGCAGCGAGCGGTCAAAGACCGAGCGACATCTCCAGCCGAGAACAGTCAGAGGCGTTGTCTTACCTAATTATGGCCGACAAACTTCTTTTTGTTTCCCATCGGGCATGCCTGTCTGCTTCTCTTTTTGTCTGACCGCTTGCTCCGACGACGCTGAAGTGTGCTAATTAGAAAAGAAATACTCCTAGTAATTATGTCAACTCTGATTAAAGGTGATGACAATGAGCAATATTATTTTTACGCAATGTTTTGTGTATTAGGGACCCCTTGCTTCCAAAGCTCATTAATAGAAAAGTATTGCACTGGTCGTCACTTGGTGCAGCGCCACAAGTTATTGCCCTCATTTAACATTTACTTTCAAACTTAGCTTCTCTGGAAGTTTAATAACTTGTAAGTCATCGTTTCGTTTAGAAAATTTATTATCGCAAAACAGTGTTAAAATGGAAATGAACATAAATAAGGAACAGTGAACCTAGCTAGGCTGGTTGTCTGTACTTTGGTGCAAAGTAAATAAAATAGCATCTAGGAAGACATGTGATGCTCCATTTAGGAGCTGATATCATATAGTTGGATATTAATCAATAAGATTGTTTGATTATCTTGTAGTTACACATGTCAAATATGTTGTAAAAAAAAAATGCTAAAAAAAAAAATCACTTCTTGGGCCTTTCCAAGATGTTCAGGAACTTCCCTCTGGTCATTTCTCTGGCTGAAAAACAAAACAAAAACATTGAATTAAAAGGTTTACAAAAAACACGTCAACATCTGAATATATGTACTCTTGAGATACACAATCAGTAATGCAAAGCATGAATTTAATATGTGCACCGTCACACCGGAAAAGGCAATTTATACAAACATCTGTTCTTTCACAACACGGTAAACAACATAAAAGAGCAGTCTGGTGCGTCGCTTGATTGCACCGAAGCTCAGAGGTGCTGGTGCATGAACATTGAATATGTGTGCAAAGCATCGGAGATAGGAGGGGAGGGTACGGAGAAGGCAAAATGTCTCCATTATCTTTATCATGTAATCAAGGCATGTGATGGAGCGTGAGATAAATGACAGACAGGACATTGTTCTTATTACAACTACCATTTTCTACTAACTCCTCATTGAATGTTGTTAATATTTTGCTCAGTCAACTGAACACTAAAAACATACAGTACCTTCATTCATTCATTCGTTTTCTACCGCTTATTCTTATGAGTGTCGCGGGGCGTGCTGGAGCCTATCCCAGCTGTCTTCAGGCGAGAGGCGGTGTACACCCTGGACTGGTGGCCAGCCAATCACAGGGCACATATAGACAAACAACCATTCACACTCACATTCATACCTATGGACAATTTGGAGTCGCTAATTAACCTAGCATGTTTTTGGAATGTGGGAGGAAACCGGAGTACCCGGAGAAAACCCACGCATGCACGGGGAGAACATGCAAACTCCACACAGAGATGGCCGAGGGTGGAATTGAACTCGGGTCTCCGAGCTGCGCGCTAACCACTCGACCACCGTGCAGCCCTTTTTCAAAATCTTTTTTGGAAAAATATAAGACAAAAAAAGTAATAATGTTTTCAAAGACTGGCATGTGTGTGTGAGTGACAGGAAGAAAAGCTCCGATTCTGTTTGGCGGCACCTATTTTTTTTTTGCATGTATACATTTTTAGACCTCAAATATAAGACGACTTGTGTTTTTCAGACTTTTTCTAAAAAAACAAAAACTGCCCAAAAAACTAGTTTGTGGTCTACAGAACAATTTCAGCTAGGGGACGTTGAGCTACACAAAAAATATTTAAAAAAAACATACATGCACGGGGAGAACATGCAAACTCCACACAGAGATGGCCGAGGGTGGAATTGAACTGTGGTCTCCTAGATGTGCGCTAACCACTCGACCACCGTGCATCCCTTTTTCAAGATCTTTTTTGGAAAAATATAAGACAAAAAAAAAATAATGTTTTCAAAGACTGGCATGTGTGTGTGAGTGACAGGAAGAAAAGCTCCGATTCTGTTTGGCGGCACCTATTTTTTTTTGCATGTATACATTTTTAGACCTCAAATATAAGACGACTTATGTTTTTCAGACTTTCTCTAAAAAAAAACAAACAAAAAAACAAAAACTGCCCAAAAAAGTAGTTTGTGGTCCACAGAACAATTTCAGCTAGGGGACGTTGAGCTACACAAAAAATATTTTAAAAAAACATGCATGCACGGGGAGAACATGCAAACCCCACACAGAGATGGCCGAGGGTGGAATTGAACTCGGGTCTCCTAGCTGCACGCTAACCACTCGGAAAAATACTCAAAATACTCAAAAAAAAGTCATGTTTTCAAAAATTGGCATGTGTGTGTGTGAGTGACAGGAAGAAAAGCTCCGACTCTGTTTGGCGGCACTTGTTTTTTTGCATGTATAAATCTTTAGACCTCAAATATAAGACGACTTGTGTTTTTCAGACTTTTTCTAAAAAAAAAAACAAAAAAACAAAAACTGCCCAAAAAACTAGTTTGTGGTCTACAGAACAATTTCAGCTAGGGGACGTTGAGCTACACAAAAAAATATAAAAAAAAAAAATGCATGCATTGAAGCCTGTCTTTACACAGCTGCCAATCATTGCTGAAAACAT
Source organism: Doryrhamphus excisus (assembly GCF_030265055.1). NCBI lineage: Eukaryota > Metazoa > Chordata > Actinopteri > Syngnathiformes > Syngnathidae > Doryrhamphus > Doryrhamphus excisus. The sequence continues at coordinate 18,871,254 of NC_080478.1, forward strand.
TGTACGACTTATGGCCACTTATCCAGAAGAGGCATTGAGGCCCCCATCCGGGTACCGTAATTGCTCTCTGTTCAAGATGACGAGAAGCACTTTTATGAGCTGCCGAGCTGGAATTACCTTCGCGACTTCATTCTGATGAACCTCGTACATCCCACAATATAAAATATGGCGCGAGTGACTTGCAAATAGGTTTTAAGCAGATTGTCATCCAACTTCATAACGCCTGCAAGAGATAAAGTCTGCTTCTCCGGACATGGCGGCTCAGTTGGTAATTCTGATGGGATTACCAGTATGGAATTATAATAGCAATGGTGGGCGTGGGTGTCTGCCATTTAGGTTAAAAATGACGCTAATTCCAATAGCAGAAATTAATTTTGCACTTTGCCATCACTTACAATTGCGCTAAAACATCTGGGACACATGTGGAGACACACAGAAAAGCTTCTGATTGAAATTAAGTCATCAAAACGAGGGCATGCAATTATACCGGGAGGACCTGAAATCTCCACTTTCTTATTAGTGGCGCTTTTGCAGCGGGTCTTTTTTTTTTTTTTTTTTTAATTTCATTTACAATGTCATGATCTCTCTCCTCTCTTCATCTTGAGAAGAGCCTGAGATGACTGCGCCACGCCCCTCGAGGCCGCTGCAATGCCACCGAGCGACTCATTAATTACAATTCACTGCATAAATCAGCTTCATATTTCCTTTGCAGCTTATTATAAAGACATCGTAAAATAAAAGTACCGACAGAAAATCCTAACCAGAGCGTACAATGTTTTTGTTTGTTTCAGACAGTAGAATTCAAATGTTTTTCCAGTGGAGGTCGAGTGGTTAACATGCAGGCCACACAGCTAAGAGACGCGAGTTCGATTCCACTGCAAGGAGTTTGCACATTCTCCTCGTGCATGTGTGGGTTTTCTCCGGGGACTCCAAAAACATGCTAGGTTAATTGGCGACTCCAAATTGTCCATAGGTATGAATGTGAGTGTGAAAGGTTGTTTGTCTATATGTGCCCTGTGATTGTACTGGCCACCAGTCCAGGGTGTACCCCGCACTGGGATCGGCTCCAGCAATAAATGAGTACTTTTGAGTGTATAATTGTATTGTAATGAGATTTAATAAGATGTATATGCTTCAGCTAGCATAACAGCTAACTACCCCACATATGTAATACTTAACTTTTCCATAAAGTTAGCGCGCAGACCTCACAGCTAGGAGACCAGGGTTCAATTCCACCCTCGGGCCATCTCTGTATGGAGTTTGCATGTTCTCCCCCGTGCATGCGTGGGTTTTCTCCGGGTACTCCGGTTTCCTCCCACATTCCAAAAACATGCTAGGTTAATTAGCGACTCCAAATTGTCCATAGGTATGAATGGGAGTGTGAATGGTTGTTTGTCTATATGTGCCCTGTGATTGGCTGGTCACCAGTCCAGGGTGTACCCCGCACTGGGATCGGCTCCAGCAATAAATGAGTACTTTTGAGTGTATAATTGTATTTAATGAGATTTAATAAGATTTATATGCTTCAGCTAGCATAACAGCTAACTACCCCACATATGTAATACTTAACTTTTCCATAAAGTTAGCGCGCATGGTTAGCGCGCAGACCTCACAGCTAGGAGACGAGGGTTCAATTCCACCCTCGGCCATCTCTGTATGGAGTTTGCATGTTCTCCCCCGTGCATGCGTGGGTTTTCTCCGGGTACTCCGGTTTCCTCCCACATTCCAAAAACATGCTAGGTTAATTAGCGACTCCAAATTGTCCATAGGTATGAATGTGAGTGTGAATGGTTGTTTGTCTATATGTGCCCTGTGATTGTACTGGCCACCAGTCCAGGGTGTACCCCGCCTCTCGGCCGAAGACAGCTGGGATAGGCTCCAGCACGCCTGCGTGCATGAATGAATGTTTTTCCACAGGAGGCTACTTGCTACTTGTTGTCTAAGCAGAAGCTGTACTAATTCTACATTTGATCAAATTTACTGAAAGATTTTGCAGATCAACCAATGCAGATGTTTGGACTTGTCCGCACCATTAATGAACGGTCACCAGTTATATTTCACAGCATGTCCAGTGTCTGAGATATAATTAACCCATTCAATCTGGTTGTTCGTGGTACCACGGTATCAGCCATTTTTGATGATTTTGACTTATTTTTCCAAGGCACACAAAATACTGTGTTCTATATAGTTCTTTAGTAAATCAGCAGGAGAACATAGGTACCATTCAGCTAAATATCAGTTCTCAACAAAATATAGACATCTATTTGTTAAATCTGCACTAACACAAGGTAAATTAAGAGATTAATCTCACATTTGGTTTAATCGCAAACAACAACTGATGGAGAAGCCTCCAAATCGCTCACCTCCTAAGACACGAGCACTCAACATAACACACGGACATACGCAAGCGTTGTCATACAACAGGAGAGATCAATACTGATTAGGAGAACTTAGAGATTTGTTTAGTTGATTAGAAAGGTCAATTACTAATTTTGCACTAAGTTAATCAGCATCTTGTTACTACCGCCATCCATACTAAACGCCACTTTATGGATCGCGAGGGCTTGTTCCCTTGCCCTACTGATTTGGCGCCATCTCATTAACATTTCACGGGTATGTGCTTCCATCGGGGGGCGGGAGGGGGGGGGCACCTGTACGCTATATTGCTTATAGCTAAACAATTGGTGATAATTTACAAGAATAATCACGCTGTCAATAGGGCGGCCACCTCCAAAGTCAAACACAATCAGGATGAGCGCTCACATTTCGTTAAAAACAAGAATATTAAATGAGGTGAAAGAATTATATGCTGTAACTATACTTAAAAGTGATAATTAAATTAATTGAGACATTGTCTTACAAGTGTAAAAATAAGTTAGCAGAATTATTTAACTTGTGTGTTGGATTACGGCATGGGCCCGAGAGGTTAGCCTCTAAACCGGCTTTGTTGTGTACATTCTGTTATTATTATTTTTTATTAATAACAGTCATTTGCCATTCCTATTACCCCGTTTCTGGTGGTATCACTAAAAACACAAAAAGCCAAAGAAAAAAAAAACTAAGTAAGACATAATCGTGACAGTTTTGGTTTAAGTCCACATTGTACAAGCATACGTATATTCATATTTTTTTAGGTTCCATTCTGGCTTCAACCAGGAGGTATGACAGGGTTATTATCACAGTGCAGCCCTTTTTCAAGACCTATTTTGGAAAAATATAAGACAAAAAAAAAATCATGTTTTCAAAGACTGGCATGTGTATGTGAGTGACAGGAAGAAAAGATCTGATTCTGTTTGGCGGCACCTATTTGATTGCATGTATACATTTTTAGACCTCAAATATAAGACGACTTGTGTTTTTCAGACTTAAAAAAAACAAAAACAAAAAAAAGAAACTGTCCAAAAAACTAGTTTGTGGTCTACATAACAATTTCAGCTAGGGGACGTTCAGCTACACAAAAAATATTAAAAAAAAAAAAAAACATGCATGCACGGGGAGAACATGCAAACTCCATACAGAGATGGCCGAGGGTGGGATTGAACTCGGGTCTCCTAGCTGTGAGGTCTGCGCACTAACCACTCGACCACAAAAACAAAAACAAATTGTAGTCTACATAACAATTTCAGCTAGTGGACGTTGAGCTACACAAAAAAAATTAAAAACAAAACAAAACAATTGTTAATTTTCCAAGATTTTCCAGGTTCAATTTCCGCATCTGCGGGTTATACAGTCATTTGCCATTCCTATTACCCCGGTTTCTGGTGGTATCACTAAAAACACAAAAAGCCAAAGAAAAAAACAACAACTAAGTAAGACATAATCGAGACAGTTTTGGTTTAAGTCCACATTGTACAGTAAACCTCGGATATATCGGATATTCGCTCACAACGGACAGATAAAAAAGAACCGATTTTTCTGTAATGCATTTCCAATAAAAATTCATTGCATATATCGGATTTTTTTTATAACGGATTTCGCCTATTTCGGACAAAATCTCCTGTCCCGTTCCAATGCATTTCCATTAAATTTCCCTCGCATATATCGGATATATCGCCGCATCGTGGCGCTCCGATTCGCCGAATCGTGACAGGCCGCTATACGACGTCATTTGCAGCGTTTGCAGCGTTGCCTGCGCGTCCAGGTACATTGGAAACATAGTCAAGGAAGTGCCTTTTTATAACGGATAAAATCCGATTTACGCATATATACCGGATATAAATCCGATATATGCGTAAAACGGACATTTTCCGGTATACGCATATAACGGATTTCGCTTATATCGGACAAAAACCAGTGGGAACAATTGAATCCGATATATCCGAGGTTTACTGTACAAGCATATATTCATATTTTTTTGAGGTTCCATTCTGGCTTCAACCAGGAAGTATGACAGCGTTATCATCACAGTCAGAGCTAACGTTAAGAAGATTAAACTATATATGCAAAACAGATGAAAGTGTTCTGATTTCATCTCAAATGGTAACTTTTTCTAAATTAAAAAACACCCATACATATGTGTAAGAAATTCCGTGGCGGAACCCCGACCATTTTCTACGTGCTCTGCAGCGTTAAATCATTTTCATTTGCAGGAAATGACAAGTGGTTGGAATGGAAATTGTAGCAGTGGAACATCTTCCTATGGCGAATGATCTGGGTGTCACTGTCACATCCTCAACCATGACCCCCCCCCCCCCCCCCACACACACACACCGCGGTATGAAATGAGAGTAATCATTACTCCACCATCCCCTACTCCCCTCGCACCTCTTGGATGTGGCACGCTCCCAGTGAGCTGCACGACCCCTGTTAGCCCCCCCCCCCCCAAGACAGATGACCACCTGGGTTAACTGAAGTCCTGGACCCCGGTCCCCCCCCTGTCTGCCCTGATTCGCTTTCATTAAGAGCTAAGAGGACTATCTGACCCTCGCTGCCCGTCTCCAAGTGGCGCTCAGCTATTATGGCCTGTAAGCTTTATTTAATGGGTTTAACATCCACTTTCACCATACTCCTCCCTGGGGGGGGGGACACAGAGGAGATGAAACACACAAGCACACATTCAAACCACCCCCCCCTCTTCTTCCTCCGCCGTGCGACACATACACCTGACGCTCATGTTTGTGTTCAAAATTCAATTACCCACTTATTGATACTTCACAGGGATATTTAAGATGCAGACACGAGCTGTGATTTCCCAGGGGAGCTACCGGTTCCTCTTTATGTCCCAGTCGGGGGGGTGCTCCCCCCCCCGTGCATTTTCGCCTCATCGACACACACACACATACACAAAAACAAACACATTTGCACTCTAGTCCCAGCCCCTTACTATGCCTGTTCAAGAGGTGTCCTTATTAATAGGCAATCAGTCAAAAATCATTCATTAAAAAAGCCTAAAAGGTTTTACAGCCGCGCTATGATTAGCCGGGAAAGAAAATTCAATGAATTCCTAATGCCTTTATGGAAATGAGGTGTCATTTCCGATCTGCTCAGGGAGGAAGCAGGCAGGCAGAGATGAGAGGATGTGTGTGTGTGTGTGTGTGTATGCGTGGAAAGCGCTGCCTCTTCTCCTTTTTCACACAGCGCCAGCACTGATCCTGTCTGGTATATGAACAGCGTCTACGAGATACAGCCGCAGTCTCATTTGCTTGCAAAATGTTTGCAGGGATACTCCCCCCCCCCACACACACACACACCCACAATGAAGCACTGTATTTAGCAGTGTAAGAATAAAGCAAGGTTAACTCTACAAAAAAAAAATCATTGAAAAGTCCGCTTTGAATTCTGAGGAATCCGCGGTAAAAACATGATTCAAGGAGAAAACAGGAGTCCGGTGTAATAGGAGTGGTGAAGTAAGGCACCCCACCCCCGCTCCTCATTCAGTGACTGTCAGCAAAGGCACTTCATAACCACCCGTCCGGGTGGTCAGCCCGCCCTGATGGATTGATCGAGGCACATTAGCAGCAGTGGGGCCCGAGTGAATTGCAATCATATTCAGCGGCAGGCACACTTCTAATAGGCCTGAGATTGATCCTGGGGGTGTGGAGGAGAAGGAGGCGTTGAATGAGGAACCATTAGGAACTGTCAAGACGGGGTGACCTTCGGGCTTCACCTTCACCAGGGGTCGGCACAGGTGGCATTGGAATGAGCGAGGGACGACGACAGGTGGTTCTGTCCGATTCAGATTTCAACTTATACAGTGGAACCTCCGTTTTCCAATGCCCCGATTTAAGTTGACACATAAAAAAAATAGTGCCGCCACGAAGAAATTATTGAATATCAAACAAATTTTTCGAATAAAAACAAAAAAAAATGCTTTTTCATTGTTTTTATGTTTATTTTTAATACAACCAGGACATAAAAAGTCACATGAGATAATAATAAGTAATCATTCATTTTCTACCGACACCCTGGACTGGTGGCCAGCCAATCACAGGGCACATATAGACAAACAACCATTCACACTCACATTCATACCTATTTGACAATTTGGAGTCGCTAATTAACCTAGCATGTTTTTGGAATGTGGGAGGAAACCGGAGTACCCGGTGAAAACCCACGCAAACTCCACACAGAGATGGCAGAGGGTGGAATTGAACCCTGGTCTCCTAGCTGTGAGGTCTGCGCACTAACCACTTCACCGCCGTGCCGCCCTATAATAATAAGTAATCGGTTATGTTCATTCATTCATTTATTCGTTTTCTACCGCTTTTCCTCACAAGGGTCGCGGAGGTGCTGGAGCCTATCCCAGCTGTCTTCGGGCGAAATGCGGGGTACACTCTGGACTGGTCGCCAGCCAATCACAGGGCACATATAGACAAACAACCATTCACACTCACATTCATACCTATTTGACAATTTGGAGTCGCTAATTAACCTAGCATGTTTTTGGAATGTGGGAGGAAACCGGAGTACCCGGAGAAAACCCACGCATGCACGGGGAGAACATGCAAACTCCACACAGAAGATGGTCGAGGATGGAATTGAACGCGGGTCTCCTAGCTGCGCGCTAACCACTCGATCGCCGTGCAGCCCTTTTTCAAGATCTTTTTTGGAAAAATATAAGACAAAAAAAAAATAATGTTTTCAAAGACAGGCATGTGTGTGTGAGTGACAGGAAGAAAAGCTCTGACTCTGTTTGGCGGCACCTATTTGTTTGCATTTATAAATTTTTAGACCTCAAATATAAGACGACTTGTGTTTTTCAGACTTTTTAAAAAAAAAACCCAAAACAACAAAAACTGCCCACACAACCATTCACACTCACATTCATATGGACAATTTGGAGTCGCTAATTAACCTAGCATGTTTTTGGAATGTGGGAGGAAACCGGAGTACCCGGAGAAAACCCACGCATGCACGGCGGAGAACATGCAAACTCCACACAGAAGATGGCCGAGGGTGGAATTGAACTTGGGTATCCTAGCTGTGAGGCCTGCGCACTAACCACCTCTACTGTGCAGCCCTTCTTCTTGTGAGCCGAATTCTGGTCGTTTTTTTGTTGTTGAGGAACGTAGTTCCGGCGAGTTGTTGAGGTTTTTCGTCTTAAAACAATATGCGATCAAATGAGTAATCACAGTAATCATGAGAATCAAATTCGTGTCTCCTGTGAGGTCTGCGTAGTAGTAACCACTCGTCCACCGTGCAGAGTCAGTATTTAAGAGTCAAATTGCATGTTGAGTACTATAAATGTGTACATGTTGGCAGGTGGATGTAAACAGGACGGGCTTAACGTATAAGCTCTGGATGTTGAAATATGACTGTATATTGCCATATTAATCTATGAGTCAGGAGTAGCCCGCTATCTAAATCGGGGGTATTCAACGTTTCATCAAGATAAGGTACGACTTTCTCTTCTTTTTCTCATAACTTCCCCAGCGCAATTACACTTGCATGTTTTTTTTTTTTATTTTCAAGGCCGTACTTAACGGGATGCAGGAAGTGTTATTGCGGCGACGTTTGCTGACTGCAGCAGAGTGAGGCTGAAGGGCAGAGTTGTTGCTAATAAAGAACTAGCATACCGAATAGGCGTTACGGTCTGTTTGGAAGCATGGCAACTTTGACTTGCCTTTCTTTTTTTATGAGATTATAAGAGACTTTTTCAGGCCTGAATTGATTGGATTTTAGACTTTTTTTTAAGACCCCGTGGACGCCCAGTTAAACACTTGTGTTTTTTTGTTGTTGTTGTGCTTAACAGGTCCTGTCATAACACAGGGCTCTACATTAAAAAGAAAAATTACTTGCCTATGGGGAATCCTTAAGGTGAGAACTACTTGCCCCATGTACAATGAAAAGACTGCCATAATTATATCATATATCAATATATGCTGATAATTCATCAGATAATAGTACTGACTGAATAGTACTGCATTTGGAGGAAAGTCTGAAAAATTGTGGCGATGTATGTTAACATGGCATGCCATACTACCTTACACATCGTAGTAAGCAATGATATTTATAAGTTGTGCACCACAATGAAACATTATTGAATAGACACGTTTGTGTACTAGTAAAGTGTTTTTAATCCAGAAAAAAATGCAATAATTTGTGAAACAACGGTGAGAAAAAATACACAGAGAAATGGAAGCGCTAGATTTTTGTAAGCTTGTGCAAAATCAGTACTTGGTATCGGATCTAATCGGTGGTGTTTTCATTGTGACCGCTTCAAATTGTCACAGCAATGTGATTCACTCACCTGTCACCATCATTTAAATTTGCTGCCGCTAATAATATACTTGTTTAGGAGGCACTGTTTCATCACTTTTTGGTGTTTTTTTTCCTTCAGAAGTTGTTGAAGAATTAAGACCATGATAGATGTTTTCGTAGTTAAACCATCGCTGATTGGTTAATCGCGAACAAGAACGGGTGTGGGTAAAACGCGGACTGTGGACCTGCGGTCTAAATAAACGATGCTGATTGGTCCATTTCAAGATTTGCAAGGATCGGTTTGCAAATTACAGTAAACCTCGGATATATCGGATTCAATTGTTCCCACTGGTTTTGTCCGATATAAGCGAAATCCGGTATATGCGTATACCGGAAAATGTCCGTTTTACGCATATATCGGATTTATATCCGGTATATGCGTAAATCGGATTTTATCCGTTATAAAAAGGCACTTCCTTGACTATGTTTCCAATGTACCTGGACGCGCAGGCAACGCTGCAAACGCTGCAAATGACGTCGTATAGCGGCCTGTCACGATTCGGCGAATCGGAGCACCACGATGCGGCGATATATCCGATATATGCGAGGGAAATTTAATGGAAATGCATTGGAACGGGACTGGAGATTTTGTCCGAAATAGGCGAAATCCGTTATAAAAAAATCCGATATATGCAATGAATTTTTATTGGAAATGCATTACAGAAAAATTGGTTCTTTTTTATCTGTCCGATATATAGCGAATTTCCGATATATCCGAGTTCGATATATCCGAGGTTTACTGTACCACCGGAATTACGCGGTCCGTGTTTTACCAACACCCAACAAGAACCGCTTAAAAAAAAAAAAAAACTCTTGGCAGTATGGCATGCCAAAGTACACTTCCCCGACCGGAATATAACTGATTGGATTTACTTGCCGGAATTTTGTTTTAACTTGCCCCGGGCCATTGTCGAGCCCTGTAACATCTAAATATGGAGACAATCCTCATTAATGGCGTGTTTTTAGTGTTAAACAGTTGCTCGGAGCACACAAGTATAGGATAGAGCAGTGTGTTTCAACCTTTTTTGAGCCACGGCACGTTTTTTACATTGGAAAAATCTTGTGGCACACCACTAACCAAAAATGTTACAAAATGTCACCATGACCTCACACATGCATCAATAAGTCTATCAGAGGAACAAGGTAGGTGTTGCCACACGGACCAATATTACATTGCTCTGCCAGTTTTTACACCACAGACACTCGACAGTAGCCATGTTTTTACATGACGAGTTTTTCTCTTTCCGAATGACCTTTCGGGAAACAATGGTATCCATAGAAAGGAATATTCCAATCTCTTGTCTACATGCGCTGTGAAAATCAACCAGAATCAATAGGTATCAATAGGAGTCAATAGGGCATGCGCAGTAAAACGTAAACATCAACATCACGTGATACCGTCTTCCCCAAGTTTTTCTTTCACTTGTTGGAATAACTCTGTATTTACAGTTTTTCGACTGTCCAGTCTTGAAATTTAGTTTGAATCAAAAACAAACTTTGCTTAGTCCAGTGCCGATTGCTCGCCTCCATTTTTAAAACTGAAGAAGGTCTGGATCTGCGTGTTACGTCATATCTGAGCATTCGCTGAAAGAACGCACCCGGGATGAATTTAAACAGTAAAAGAACAAATTCAATCTTGCTAATATTTTATAATTAAACTCAGGACATGTTTTATATAGATAAATATTTTCTTTTTTAATAAAACTGGACTTGTGAATAAAGTATAGAAGGGTTTAGATTCTGTTTCACAGATGGCGCTAATGCACACGAAAGCTGCTTGCCAACCACCAATAAACAACAGAAGAAGAAAAACACCATGAAGAAGAACGCACCCTGACAACTTTCCGTTTGAGCGGGTACAGATACCTCAATCGGATTGGGGAAAGGAATATTCCATCCCTGTTCAATTCTTTCCGTTTGAGCAAATAAACCAAATGCAATTGGAATATTTGGGTCCATGTATACTATTGACATAATGGCTATTGACATAATATTTGCAAATGATGATTAATAAATGTTAATTATAAAAAGTGATATTGGATAATTCCTCACGGCACACCTGGCGGTTTCTCAAGGTACACTAGTGTGCCGCGGCACAGTGGTTGAAAATCACTGGGATAGAGTACCGTCACCAACCGGGCCCAATCATAAGCAGAGTCCCTTCAGAGTATCCCTAAGGAACACTCAGCTTTCAATTACCTCCAATAACAGCACTTATCAGAGCACTGAGCTTTCCCCGGAGGCGTAAGGCCCGATGCCCACGCTCAGCAGCCCGCGACAGAGGTATTCATCACAAGGAGGGAGTAACAGCTGGGCTGAAGGAAGAGGCACGCGTTAAACCCCAATGGGAATAAACCAGGCCGGCATCACACAGTCATTGTTGGAGGTGCTGGTGGGAGTTGGCAGGGAGGGGGCGGGGGTAAAGGGTGTGTCACGCTATTCTATTACATCCAAGCTGATGTATTAACATGAAACCGTGATGTGTCTCGAGGAAAAAAAAAAAAAAAATCAACAGTGGCTCAGCTGCTATCCAGAGCAGAAGGGAATGATTTTTATGTGTTTTATTAAAGTCTGGCTCAGGTCGCCTTTCCGACTGGGTGAGTTTTCACAGCTTGATTGTGCCCTGCCTATTAACCAGCTTCCCTTTTAATGGTCCACATGTCCGTGAGGGGGGAGGGGCAATAAATCCCCCCCCCAAACACGTGCTTTGCCTCTACCGAGTCTTCTCGTTTACGGGTCCTGAGGAGGACCGCAAACTAGATGAAAAAGTAGCTGAGATTTACAAGCCCTCCCCTGACAGCTCGGAAAAGGAGAAAATTAAACTAGAGAGCATTAAACAGCCCCCCCCCCCCATTACAGGGCAGCTCCGACACCAATAATAACCATCATTGTGTCCCGTCAAGCACCAATACATGACATGATTGCAAATCCTATAGTCCTCCGCCTATGACAGCTAACATCTTTATACCAAGTGGATTACATGCTCTTCTGGGTTCAGAAGAATTCAAGGAGATTAGACACACTCGTTATGTTATGATTGTTTAAAATGGTGAAGAAAAGCCATGAGAACAGGGTAATAACTAATAAAACATCTACTATGGTCTTACAGCTCCACAGTTACTAGAGCTGCAGACATCTGATATTGATATACTGTATTTTCCGGACTATAAGTCGCACTTTTTTTTCATAGGTTGGCCGTTCCTGCGACTTATACTCTGGAGCGACTTATAGTCCAGAAAATACAGGAAATAAACCCGCAAAAAATGCGACTTATGTATGGTTTTTTTCTACCTAATTATGCATTTTTGGCCTTGTGCGACTTACTATGTATGTTTTTTTTTATACCTAATTATGCATTTTTGGCCTTGTGCGACTTATACTCCGGAGCAACTTATAGTCCAGAAAATACATTAAATAAACCTGCAAAAAATGCGACTTATGTATGTTTTTTATACCTGATTATGCATTTTTGGCCTTGTGCGACTTATACTCCGGAGCGACTTATAGTCCAGAAAATACAGTAAATAAACCCGCAAAAAATGCCACTTATGTATGTTTTTTTTTCTACCTAATTATGCATTTTTGGCCTTGTGCGACTTATACTCCGGAGCGACTTATAGTCCAGAAAATACAGTAAATAAACCCGAAAAAATGCCACTTATGTATGTTTTTTTTTCTACCTAATTATGCATTTTTGGCCTTGTGCGACTTATACTCCGGAGCGACTTATAGTCCAGAAAATACAGTAAATAAACCCACAAAAAATGCCACTTATGTATGTTTTTTTTTCTACCTAATGATGCATTTTTGGCCTTGTGCGACTTATACTCCGGAGCGACTTATAGTCCAAAAAATATGGTAAATAAACCCGTAAAAAATGCAACTTATGTATGTTTTTTTTCTACCTAATTAGGCATTTTTGGCCTTGTGCGACTTATACTCCGGAGCGACTTATAGTCCAGAAAATACAGTAAATAAAGCCGCAAAAAATGCGACTTATGTATGTTTTTTTTCTGCCTAAGCATATGCATTTTTGGCCTCATGCGACTTATACTCTTATAGTCCAGAAAATACGGTAATCGGTCTGATATCAGCACTCCAGCACAAGCAGTCCATTCCAGATGGATAGAGCCCATGTGATCACAACAATAGCATAGCATGTACTAGCATGCCATCAAAATAGCAAAGACCGAAAAAAGCCAAAACACACCACCTACAAGTCCCCCAAGTTGGCACAGAACCGAAGATGGTGAAGAAGACAAACACCATCATATCCAAAGCAGCACCATGGTTATTTTTTTATTTGCCCTACTATTAATTCCATATATTGTTAGTTGTTACAGAAATTTGCTTTGATGCGTCCCACCATTTTTCTATGTTTGACCCTTGGTGAAAAAAGTTTGGACACCCCTGCCTTAAATCTTGCAAACTTCACTTTTGAATTGTATCAGCTTTGTGTATTACTAAAAAACGTCAGAGCCCATTCACACAGTAAGTAGTTAGTAGTAATATTATGCTTAGTTTGCGAGGATTCACAGTAATTTCAGTTGTTTGAATTGAACGCCACGCTGGTGGTAAGCAATTCCATTGCTTGGGTGCTATTGCACACTGGAAAACAAAACACCCGTTTTCTCTTAGGAAAACACGAGCACTTAGCTATATCTCTCTAATCCACACTCCACATGGATTATGACAATGGAGGTAGTGAAAGGGGAAAAGGATTAAAAAGTAGATTTTGCATGCATCACATGCTTGGAGCACTTGTTATATTATCAGCTGCTGCCGTGACAGTGTTTCTAACCTTTCTCCACGATAACAAGATTGACCTAAATCTGTTATTTGTCAAGGTCAACGTGTTGGACATGAGGTGATTCCAAATAACAACTTAAAAATGTCTACCTAGGATAATGTAGTACTGAATTACAGCTATTACTGCGTGTCTAGGCGCCATCTAGTGGTGAAACTATAACCTCCAGTGTAGACTTTTTAATGTTTTTCGATTATAATATGAATACATATTATGACAGCCGTCAAGTCATTGTCATAACTATTAATTTGTGCTATATGAAGCATTATTATGACTGTTCTTATGTTGCTCGTGGTACTTACATTCTTCTAAGCCCAGTTGGTAAGCAAGGTTCTGAAGACCTTTAACCTTCTCCATTAGGTTCGCTGTTGTTAAGCTGCCCAGCTCTGCAAAAATAACAAAAAAAAACATAATTAACATTACATATGTCCCTATCAAATTCTCCATACCCTGCAAAAATCATAATTACCTTTTAACATTTCAATGTCCTCGCTCTCAAGCTCAGCCATCCACTTGGGGGGTGAATTTGTGATGGGCTACAGAAACCACAAAACATTTCATTTCAAAAAAAAGGGGAACACGAAAAAAAAAAAATCCAACACTCAAAACAGATACTAATAACTCACATTTTTATAAGATGCAGCAAATTCGGCAACTCCAGGCACTATATATATATAAAAAAAGAGGACTTTCATTAAAACAACAAAGAAAAACAAGATGTCTCCTTACAAATTGTAGTTCTTCTTACACTGCTCTGGCCAAAGGTCTGGTGACGCTCTGTCCAGTTTTTCCAAACTGAGCAAAGAGGTTTCAAAGTCTTCACCTGTTAGGACAAGAACTTATACACTTTTTGTTTTGTGCAGAAACTATCTAGTATAATTGTGGTATCGCATTAACCATGTTTGTTGTTATACTTTATAATGGTGCACAATTGCATGGTCTCGTACAGAAAAGGTGTTTGCGCGGTCAACTGTCAGGGATTGAGGCTTCTATCCTAGTGCAGACCTGCCAACATGTACACAATTGTAGTACTCAACATGGAATATGACTCGAATACACTTGCGTGCTCTCCATTTTGTTGCATTTTTCTGCTTTTGGTTTCAAATTCAGTCCTTACAGTACAGATATATTAATAGATATCAGTTTCTTTAGTATTTCAAATGATAGTATTTCAATGCATAGCTGTTGATACAGCTCTTTTGTGTGACGTCATTAGGTTGTACTGGTGTACTTAATGAAGTATCCAGTCAGTATAGTATATCGACAGTATAGAAGTCATATAATTGTCTTCTTTCTTGATAAAAAGGTGACGAATGCTGTCATTAATTGAGCCTACCGTTTGTAACCGAGACAATATTTAGCAATAAGAGACTAAGCTAAGATATAGTGAACGTGTTATTTTGGTACATACAGGCTCAAGAGAGTATAAAATATAGCTATTAGGCGTAGCCGACACTAACGAGTCTCATTTCACGAAAGCTTGTTCGTTACGCTGTTAAATTATAAAGTATTGTGTGATTTCACCCAAATGTTGTATTAACGAAGACGTGCATTTAATGCTACGTTTAGCTGTTTATGTGTCAAATGTCCACTGTTACTGTTGTTACATTGGACAAACACCGTGGCTACTTGAAGCTTTCGGTCAAACAGATACTTTTAACAGCCCACACGCAAATCGTAAAATGTACACTTTGACTCGTTATCGTGTTCGAGTGAGATAGACGACGGTTTTCTGTCCAAAAACACTACGAAATTCCGACATAGACGTAGAACAGCTCGGTAAAGAATTAGAATTTACCTCCATTTGGAGACGCCATCTTCGAAATGAACACGTGACTGAAGTGAGCCAATGGCAGCAGACTTTATGAGCGCTCTCGTATTGATGCAATTCCCCTCATGGCCGCTAGGGTTTTTTTTAAAACAGTATAATATAATATATGAAAAACGCAGAGAAAGTCACAGCGGTAAAATATAAAATGTGAAAATACTTTATAAAAACATAGTTATCATAAGTGAAGCATTATTAGAACACACATACTAGAAGAATATCAATTTATTAACATAGTTGCATATAAGCATTTCTATGTCACTAGAAAAATGGATACAAATACTGACATAAAGAAATGGTTTAAGACATATGCTACTGTCAAATTGACTCCCAAAGAAATTAAAGTGTTTTAGATTCACAGTTTCGAGGCACTTGACATACTGTTAATTATGACAACATGAGAAATTATGGAAAACAAACTGCAAGTTAAAGAAGGTTGGTGGTCATGAGTGAGATCCTACCAACTTGGACACATGGTACTGTACCTTGAAAAAAAATATCAATACAAGTACGATCGTGTAACAAATGACCTCCTTATTGTTTTGGTAACAAATGTTTAGCGTCATTTTCAAGTAAAACTCTTCAAAAGTCCCAGGCCTCCATCCACTTCACTTTCGCCATTGCGCTCCCAGGTTCGTGTGCCAAAGGTCCAGTCATGCCGTAGGAGAGCGGATGGAACAGGTAGAAACTATCAAAAAAAAATTTGAACTATAATTCACAAATATCTACATATATGTTGCAATACAAAAGTGAAAATCTCACCTGTAAAGAATAACTAACAAAATAAACACCTCCGAGACTCTTTGTAGGTGCTCACAAAACAGCACGGGGAGCACGAGGTCGGCCATCTTCAACAGGAAGTCCAGTGTAATTCCTGTGAGGAGCAAGCATTGCTATACATATGTGTTTCCTCTTTAGCATAACAAGCAGTACCTGTTAGCATGCTGCTAAACAGCATAGCAGGAAAATAGTGATGGTAGTACAGAACCCGGCCCATTGTGTAGAAGGGTATGTAGTGTAGGAGCCAACCAAGGAAAAAGAGGCCTCCTCCTTTTGTGAGCACCAAACAAAGTTCTGAAACACAGTAGACATGAGTTTATTTCTGTCCCTGGAGGTATAATAACACTACCACTCCCGAGTTCATCCTACCTCTCCTTTTTTGGCTCACATTGACACCTCTTTGAAAGGCAACCGAGGTCACTGCAACCAGGATCAGATACAATCCCAAACATGCCAGATTCAGCCACCACACCACCTAAAAATATGTTTTTTCGTCATAGTAATGTGTGTAGATTGAACTACAATGAATACTTCAATGCTTACAGGGTTGCCAAGCAAGTAGACACGATACTCGGTTTCATTCACTCCGGAGAACCTCAGTCCCTGCACAAGAAAAAGGAATATTTACTTGAAATGAATAACTGGTTTTCACAATAGATTCCACTCCAAAATACCTGGTAGTTGATAGGCCAGTGCCAGGGTTTGGAGGTCACCTCGTTGTCTTTAGGCTTCAAACCGCTGTTACCCTGAAGGAAGGTACATTTCAACATTCATTCATTTTGTACTGCTTTTTCCTCACGAGGGTCGCAGGGATGCTGGAGCCTATCCCGGCTGTCTTTGGGCGAGAGGTGGGGTACACCCTGGACTGGTCGCCAGCCAATCACAGGGCACATATAGACAAACAACCAAACCGGAGTACCCGGAGAAAACCCACGCATGCACGGGGAGAGGCGGGGTACACAAGTACAATCACAGGGCACATATAGACAAACAACCATTCACACTCACATTCATACCTATGGACAATTTGGAGTCGCTAATTAACCTAGCATGTTTTTTTGGAATGTGGGAGGAAACCGGAGTACCCGGAGAAAACCCACGCATGCACGGCGGAGAACATGTAAACTCCACAGAGTCCACAGAGATGACAGAGGGTGGAATTGAACCCTCGTCTCCTAGCTGTGAGGTCTGCGCGCTAACTTTATGGAAAAGTTAAGTATTACATATGTGGGGTAGTTAGCTGTTATGCTAGCTGAAGCATATGAATCTTATTAAATCTCATTAAATACAATGATACACTCAAAAGTACTCATTTATTGCTGGAGCCTATCCCAGTGCGGGGTACACCCTGGACTGGTGGCCAGCCAATCACAGGGCACATATAGACAAACAACCATTCACACTCACATTCATACCTATGGACAATTTGGAGTCGCTAATTAACCTAGCATGTTTTTGGAATGTGGGAGGAAACCGGAGTACCCGGAGAAAACCCACGCATGCACGGGGAGAACATGCAAAACTCCACACAGAGATGGCCGAAAGTGGAATTGAACCCCGGTGTCCTAGCTGTGAGGTCTGCGCGCTAACCACTCGGCCGCCGTGCCACCTTAAGTTTCAACATGCTTGCAGAAAAGTACAAGGTTATCTTTCACTTACTCGTATCATAACAATGTGGGACTCCATTAGGATTTCAAGAAAATGGGGCTTCAGCACAGACAAGCTGATGTTGGGCACTGCGGAAGAAGAGAACAGTTAAAACCTCAGTTTTGGAATGCTGGAATGAAAACGTTTACCACAATTTCGCCTAAAAAAAAATAAAAATTAAACTATATGAGGAAAGCAGGAAGTGAACAAATGTAACAGTTACTCATTGTAAAAGTACCAGATGGAGGGGTAGGATTTAATAAGCTTTGCTTCTTCCTACTCCTTTTGGACATGTGGAACTGTGAACTGATTATGGGATGCATTCAATTGTAATCTGATGCATGTTCAAATGAAATTAAACCATTACCATTACCATGGTCTTCATTCATTCATTCATTCATTCATTTTCTTAGCCGCTTATCCTCACGAGGGTCGCGGGGGCGCTGGAGCCTATCCCAGCTGTCTTCGTGCGAGAGGCTGGGTACACCCTGAACTGGTCGCCAGCCAATCACAGGGCACATATAGACAAACAACCATTCACACTCACATTCATACCTATGGACAATTTGGAGTCGCTAATTAACCTAGCATGTTTTTGGAATGTGGGACGAAACCGGAGAAAACCCACGCATGCACGGGGAGAACATGCAAACTCCACAAATAAGATGGCCGAGGGTGGAATTGAACCCGGGTCTCCTAGCAGTGAGGCCTGCACGCTAACCACTCGATCGCCGTGCAGCCCGGTTCATGGTCTCGGTTATCCTAAAGTAGCGTTGTTATACCTTTTGGTACATTGATAGTAAAAGGGGACCGATTATGTGTATTGGATTGTGGACTCCTATAGAGCAGCTACACACAATAACCCGAACAGAAAACTTTCTAGATCTTTGGTACATTGATAGTAAAAGGGGACCCATTATGTGTATTGAATTGTGGACTCCTATAGAGCAGCTACACACAATAACCCCAACAGAAAACTTTCTAGATCTTTGGTACATTGATAGTAAAAGGGGACCCATTTTGCAGTGCTGTGTATTGAATTGTGGACTCCTGTAGAGCAGCTACACACAATAACCCGAACAGAAAACTTTTTGCAGTGTTTCCATGCCTTAATGGTCTGTATAATTTACCCCACACCCAGCCTTCCTCTAGGTATGCCCGCCCCGCTGTGATTCGCCATACTCCCAAGCGCTCCCGAGGACTTCCAGATACACAGGTCCATGTTAACTGAGTGTGGGCAATCTGCAGTCCATGTAAGCCCGGTTCATGGTCTCGGTTATCCTAATGTAGCGTTGTTATACCTTTTGGTACATTGATAGTAAAAGGGGACCCATTGTGCTCATTTTCTGGTGCTGTGTATTGAATTGTGGACTCCTATAGAGCAGCTACACACAATAACCCGAACAGAAAATTTGTGGTTTTTGGTGTGATTTGAGGGACACCTACACTTGGGATTGATGTGATCTTCAATATTCCACTGAGAATTGAGAGTCTCCTTCAAGTAGGGACTGCACGTGACCTCCACTTGTTCCCAGCCCCTGAAAAAAAATGTGCGGTCAAGCCTGGATTTTTTAATTTTTTTGAGTTTTTTTTTCAACATCCGGGTTGGATAGGATTTTCCACTTACCACTTGGGAAGGGTTTTCCCAGAAGAGAAAAGCACGCAACCGGTAGCTTTGTGCAGAAAGCGAACTTTGCTGCGCAGCACCTTCACCGGGTCACCTGTGCGACCTCCACACACCTCAACCCTCCAAAGGTCGTTGTTGTCACCTGTACCGTTCTGACGGAAAAGCGAAAGCAATGAGCGTGGCTTGGTAGGATATATTAAAAAATAACTATATATGTAGCATATATGCTACATGCTGTAAAAGTGTCATGCAATCTGCTATTATTATTTATTATTTTATATTTATATTTAAATATTTTATATTTAAATATTTTTATTTAAATATTTTATATTTAAATATTTTATATTTAAATATTTTATATTTAAATATTTTTATTTAAATATTTTTATATTTAAATATTTTATATTTAAATATTTTAAAATTTGTTATTATTATTATTATTATTATTATTATCATCATTATGCTTGTGTCCCTTTTTTCAGGAGCACTTTGTAAACAACAGACCACATCAAATAACAAAATTGATAAAACCATCAAAAGGTTGGCTCAAGGCATGATGCCAGTTCGTATGTTGAGTTTAAATGAAATACTTTGGAAAGAACGGACAGGCCGTATTCAAACACTTGGCGGGCCGGATGTGGCCCCCTGGGCCGTAGTTTGCCCACCCCTGTGCTACATGAATAATAATATATCTCATTATTTATTATGTGCGAGTACACCCTTAAATATTACTCACCATGCCATAACCTGTAACCTGGAAGTGCTTCTTCGTCAGCGGGGCCTCGTGGAGGTGACTGTGAAGGTTACGAGTCGTTCTGAGAAAAAAACATGAAGAAATAAACAAAAAAAAAACATCGCTGAGAAAATGCTTGTTTTCATGTAACGGCGATAATTCGACTTTATTCTTCTCACTCTTTGTGTTCCAATCTGATGACGTCACCATGACGGACGAGATCAGGCGCTCCCCACTGAGCTAGGACGTACCAAACAATGTAATTAATACATGTTATGATTATGAAGTCAAACGTAGGTCTCCTTACAGTTTGTATCATTCTGCCTGTGAACCAGCCACAGGTTGTTGTAGTCCTTGTGCAAGTAGGCTGTAACCTAAAAAGACACATATAAAATATATATTAATGTAGCACCTGTATTATAATTAAGGATGTTTTTATCGGGTCCTGACCTGCTGCTGTTTCGCCCCCACTCCCTCGGGGTATAAGTGCCAATGAGAGTGCAAATAGCCCCCAGCAATGCGAAGGTTTTTCAACGTGATGGTGGAGCCATATGCCAGGTCTACAGAAGAATAGGACGTCGTTACATACATGTAATATATGTATGTATTGTATTACATACTATATTTTAGGAAATAAATTATTATATTATTATTATATATTAATATTATATATATATAATATAAATATTATATATATTAATATTATTATTAAAACATTCTTATAAATAAAATATGTTAATATTATAAAATATTATTAATATTTTATGAAATAAAACACTACATTATATATATATATATAAATATTATATATAATCATATAGTATATAAATATTATATATAAATATTTTTATTAAAATATATTATAAATAATATTATACTATTATATATATATATTATTAGATATAATATATATATTATTATATATATTAATATTATTAAAACATTATTGTAAATAAAATATGTTAATATTATAAAATATTATTAAATAAAAACATTATTCTATTATTACTATATATATTAATATTATTATTATATATAATATATACAATATTAATATTATATATATATATTAATATTATTAAAACATTATAAATAAAATATGTTAACATTAAAATATTAGTACAATTTTATGAAATAAAACATATATATATAAATATTATTATTATATATAATATATATAATATTATTATATATTAATATTATTATTAAAATATGATTAATAAAATATATTAATATTATAAAATATTAATATTTTATTAAATAAAATATTGTCTCACACTCGGGCATGGATGCGTTGTGCAGGTTGGTCATATAATATTAATATTATATATATTAATATTATTATTAAAATATTATTATAAATAAAATATACTAATATTATAAAATATTAATATTTTATGAAATAAAATATTAAATTATAATAATAATTTAATATTTTAATGTTTTATTTTTAGTTTAGTTTATTATTATTATTATTATATATAATAATATATATAATACTAATATTATATATATTCATATTATTATTAAAACACACTAATATAATAAAATATTATTAATATTTTATGAAATAAAATATTGTGTCTCACACTCGGGCATGGATGCGTTGTGCAGGTTGTTCCCAATGAGGCGAGACTGGAAAGCGGAACTGAAGAAACCATCTCCAGGTCCACTGGTAAGAAACGGAGCAAACATGATTCATTGCGTTGACATCACACTGCATCCAACACTTGGCCCTCACCTTTTGTTTAGCACAACGAAGTGAACTGCAAATATTGTAACATAGAGAAAAACGGGAAGCAGGATGAGCGCGAAGACCCGAGCCAGGAGGTGCTTCCCAAAGTCCACCTGGAAGCAGGAAATAACATTGAAACATGTTTCGTTTCCATAATTCCTATCATAAAGTGTATTTCTTTACCAGCATCAGGTCCAGATCACCCAAAAGCCTCCATAGATCAGACGCTGTATTCAGTCCCACCAGCAGGATGACAAACAAGCCCACAAACTTCACCCCGAGAGCTCCAGAAAGATTGACACCAGTTAGTACCATCCAAAACCACCAGGGGGCGGAAAAAGGCCTGAAACCAACAGAAGAAATGCAAAGCGTGTGAGCAGATTAAAGGCGCCATCAACATCCAACCTCTTTATAAAATTACACTTTAAAACATAACATTTAACATTTTCTTGTATTATTATCGATACAGTATAATATTAAAATGTACCTGTATTGTTGTTGGTTGAACTTGACCATGCTCAGTACTGCTGCCATGATGAAGAACATGAGTATCGGGTCCAAGAGAATGTACTGGGAAATAGTGATGCAGCCAGTGTCTGTCAGGAAGACACGGCCAGTATGAAGACATATTCCTTCATCCCTCCAGGATTCTAATTTTTAATTAACACGTACCAAATATGAGCAGAGCAGCAGCGATGACAGCAGCAGTGTGAGAATGAGACACCTCCAACACGATGAGGTAGGCAAAGATGGGGAGAAAGGAGCCTAACCCTGCACATAACTGGAGGGAAAAGAATAACAAACATTTCAACAGCAACTATGGTTAGATGGAAGACAAAATATACTGGATTGATACAAATATAAGACAACTCTGAATAGAAGACGACCTCAGCTTTGCAAAACTGATCAGTCTCCGAGTCACCATTTTGTTCATGTACGCAATGCAACGCAATGCAACATAACATAACGCAACATAACACCACGCAACATAATGCAACGCAACATAACGCAACATAACGCAACATAACGCAACGCAACATAACGCAACGCAACATAACGCAACGCAACATAACGCAACGCAACGTAACGTAACGTAACAACACAACGCAACATAACGAAACATGATGCAACGCAACATAATGCAACGCAACATAATGCAACGCAACATAATGCAACGTAACGTAACGCAACACAACATAACATAATGCAACGCAACATAACACAACATAACGCAACTCAACACAATGCAACACAATGCAACACAACGTAACGTAATGTAACACAACGCAACGCAACATAACACAAACTAACGCAACATCACGCAAGGTAACGCAACATAACATAACGCAACATAACGCAACATAACATAACGCAACATAACATAACGCAACATAACATAACGCAACATAACGTAACGCAACATAACGTAACGCAACATAACGTAACGCAACATAACGTAACGCAACATAACGTAACGCAACATAACGTAACGCAACATAACGTAACGCAACATAACGTAACGCAACATAACATAACGCAACATAACATAACGCAACATAACATAACGCAACATAACATAACGCAACATAACATAACGCAACATAACATAACGCAACATAACATAACGCAACACAACGTAAAGCAGCGCAACGTAAAGCAGCACAACATAACGAAACATGACGCAACGCAACATAACATAACACAATGTAACACAACGCAACGTAACACAACGCAACGTAACACAACGCAACGTAACACAACGCAACGTAACACAACGCAACGTAACACAACGCAACGTAACACAACACAACGTAACGCAACACAACGTAACATAACGCAATGCAACGTAACACAACGCAACATAACGCAACGAAACATAACGCAATGCAACATAACGCAATGCAACATAACGCAATGCAACATAACACAACACAACGTAACGTAACAACGCAACATAACGAAACATGACGCAACGCAACATAATGCAACGGAACGCAACACAACATAACATAATGCAACGCAACATAACACAACATAACGCAACTCAACAGAATGCAACACAACGTAACGTAATGTAACACAACGCAACGCAACACAAACTAACGCAACATAACGCAACATAACAAAACGCAACATAACAAAACGCAACATAACATAACGCAACATAACATAACGCAACATAACAAAACGCAACATAACATAACGCAACATAACATAACGCAACATAACATAATACAACACAACGTAAAGCAGCGCAACATAACAAAACATGACGCAACCCAACATAAAACAATGTAACACAACACAATGTAACACAACACAACGTAACACAACACAACGTAACGCAACATAATGTAACGCAAGACAACACAACGTAACATAATGTAACACAATGCAACATAACGAAACATGACAACACAATGTAATGTAACGCAACGTAACGCAACACAACGTAAAGCAGCGCAATGTAACGTAGCGCAACATAATGAAACATGACACAACGCAACATAACACAATGTAACGCAACACAGCACAATGTAACGTAATGTAACGCAACATAACGCAAAACAACATAACGTAATGTAACGCAACACAATGTAACGCAACACAATGTAACGCAACATAATGAAACATGACACAACGTAATGTAACGCAACGCAACATAATGAAACATGACACAACGTAATGTAACGCAACGCAACACAAAGTAATGTAACGCAACGCAACATAACGCAACACAACATAATGTAACGCAATGCAACATAACGCAACATGACACAACGTAACACAACACAACGTAACACAACGTAACGCAACATAACATAACATAACATAACATACCCCTCTCATCCCCCAGTAGTTGTGGTGTTCATATTTATCTCCAGGCTTGGAGAAAGGAAAGGTGCCATCGTAGCCACTCATGTAACCAGCTAGTCCAATCAGCATCTGAAAAACAGCAAAAGTAGCCAAGAAACTAAAAAGAACAAACACCATTCCTCCACATCTTAGTCTTACCTTTCCAAGAGGAGGGTGAACGTCGAAAAAGAACGTCCTGTTGATGTAGTAGCTTCCCATCTTCCCGAAGTGTGTCTCATCCCAGCTGAAGGTCAAGGAGTTAGAGAAGGAAGGACATGAAATAAAATTGACGCTGATGATTTATTTACATTTATTTACATGCACAACACTCACCACACATGAGGGGGCTCTTTTATTTTGTAGAGGCGTGTAGAAAAGGAGAGTCCAGCCACCAATAAAAGCAAACCGCTTCTGCTGGGGGGTTCATCACTGCTGGAACTTCTTCTTCTTCTATGGTAGCGCTCACCATGTGTCACATTTGATTCTTTTGACGAGTCAGAATCCTTTTTTTCATTTAGTGGAGCAGAACATGAAGTTTTAAAGGTGTGAATCTTTCTATTTCGTATGGTTGTGTCCCCTGCTGTGTACGACTGTGCGGTGCATTGTTGCTTTTCCATTTGAATACTAGACTGGAAAGAAAATGTCCATTACCATTCTTGAAATAGCACGTCAAGTGCTAATGTTTTGCAAATACATTTTCACGAAGCACCATTGGGGTACACTTGAACGCATCGATTTCACAAGTGTCAATGCTGTCCCTGAATGCGTCACAATGTATCCTACGAGTTACGGTGTATTAAATTAGTGCTATACTTATCCTAGCTTGTCCATTTTTAAATCCATTCTTTCATTTAAAAGAGTATTCCCAAAACATATCCACACGTCTGCAGATTCGCGCTTATATAAATTACTCTCTGGTTAAGAAATACAATATTTACATTCGCAACATAACGTAAAAGAAATAATAAATACGACTTAATACAGGAGCTAGCTTCACACAGGTCGCCAGGCTTCCATAAGCGCGGTGCTTTGTGGGGTTTGTAGTCAATTAAATAAGTCACGTGTGCGTGCGTATCCCATGATGCTCCGCGCTCAGGAAAACTCACTCCATTGTAAACCAATGATACGGGAAAGACTACACAGTGTATTTTCTGTATTGACCACTAGAGGCTAGTATAACACAGTTAATATATACTCCATGTGTGAACTTTATAAACGATGATTGTTGTTGAATATTTTGTACAAAATAACACGACACAAGCTAAATTAAAAAAGAAACTTTAATGTGGTTAAAAAGTAGGCTACAACAAGAAAGCTATTATGTATTTTCACGGGACAACACTTAAAGAAATAACATTTTAATGCATGGAAATGTATGTCAGTATGAGTGTTGTATATTCTATATGTAAGAAAACACCACAATGATTCAAAATGTACTTTTTTACGTTTTTATTTGAATGACTGACAGTGATTACAGTCAAGAGGTAAACAAAATGATATTTTCCAATGACCACATCATTACAACAAAACATTATCATTAAGTCATTTGGGGTTTTTTTTTTTATAGGGCATAGACTGTTCCTACTTTGGCCCAAATGTTGGACTTCCTGTCTGGTTCAGGTGATAATTAGAGCAGCACAGTTAAACTACAGTGTAGGTTTTTATAGTTGATAAATTGGGTTAAATTAAGACTAGTGTTCTGCTGTCATAATTGTGTGTTTGCCATGTTTTCTCATTTAAAGAAATTATTAAATCATGCCAATGAATAATCTTTGTAATATACAGAACTTCGGTAATAAAATGAAACATGTCCGCCATTAGATTAGAACAGTGCTGCCACTTTTCCACCCCAAACAAAAAAAAATATATTTCATATTCTGCTCCACAGGGCAGGTTATACACGCAGTTCCTCTGGTACAGTGTCAGCCGCTTTTCTTACACATAAAAAAATTTGTTTTAAAAAATATTTTTTACAGACACATATAAATCTACAAAGCTATTATGTCATTTTTTTTTATCATATTTTGCATATTTTATGTCAAACAAAAATAATGGTTGTGCTATGTATGATGTATTAAAATGATATTTAACAAAAAAAAAAAATACATAGTACTAGAGCTGTACAAAATATACCAAACCTCTCCAGCGGAGCCTTTTTTCTTGCACTCACGGGAATCAATCATTTGATTAAGAAGTGTACATAAAGCAGTGATATTTGTGTTATTTTAGACATTAAAATGTAACAACACACGTTGTTACTTTGTCGACAAAATAAAATAAGTTAATACTGTTAATTTTTTTATTTTTTATTTTTAGGAAAAAGTGGCAAGTATTGCACCTTTACATTAAAAAAAAAAACATGACATAATCAGATCCTCATATACATCTACAGTCTTTAAAGGTCGCCGCTGAAGCCTTTATTTTGAAAAGTTTGGTTGTATTCATTGTTGTTGTCACAGCTCTTGGTCCGCACATTCAACACATTGCTGTTCTAAGGATTTTAATGCTGAATAAAATTGATTTTGAATGACTTTGGGAAGGGGCAAAAAGGGGTTCGGTGCTGAAAGTGGTGCATTTGAGTGTGGGAATTCCGAGTACTTTTCTGTACTTGTGGCCGTCACATGAAGAAAAATACAGGAAGAAATAGATTTGAAATAAATAACACAAAAAGAAAGAAACTTAAATGGAGAATGATGAAATTACCAAGAGGGTTAGTGATTGAAAAGGTCAACCCGATCTATTGACTCCTCTTACAGGTGTATGATGGGTAATTAGCGTGTTCTGTTCTGGACGTTTCAGGGTTATTGTTGCAGGTTTAGTGCCAGGCCTTTAACCCGTAGATGCATAAGTGGGTCAAAAATGGGTATTCCTCAAAAACATGTTTTTGATATCATGCCGCTCACATTTTTAACTTATCTTTTATACATTTTAAGAAATTTTAGTTTTTGTGTTACTACCCCAACCTTCCATGTTGTTTTCTTCAAATATCTTTGTAATTAAATTTTTTTATCATTTCATATTCCAGGTAGTCCTCAAAAAACATGTTTTTGCGATCATACCGTTCACATTTTTAACTTACCTTTTTTATAAATTTTAAGAAATTTTAGTTTTTGTGTTACTACCCCAACCTTCCATGTTGTTTTCTTGAAATATCTTTGTAATTAATTTTTTTTATTATTTCATATTCCAGGTATTCCTCAAAAAACATGTTTTTGATATAATGCCATTTACATTTTTTTAATTATCTTTTATACATTTTAAGAAATTTTAGTTTTTGTGTTACTACCCCAACCTTCCATGTTGTTTTCTTGAAATATCTTTGTAATTAAATTTTTTTATCATTTCATATTCCAGGTAGTCCTCAAAAAACATGTTTTTGCGATCATACCGTTCACATTTTTAACTTACCTTTTTATAAATTTTAAGAAATTTTAGTTTTTGTGTTACTACCCCAACCTTCCATGTTGTTTTCTTGAAATATCTTCGTAATAATTTTTTTTTTATTATTTCATATTCCAGGTATTCCTCAAAAAACATGTTTTTGATATCATGCCATTCACATTTTTAACTTATCTTTTATACATTTTAAGAAATTTTAATTTTTGTGTTACTACCCCAACCTTTCATGTTGTTTTCTTGAAATATCTTGGTATTGAATTTTTTTTTATTATTTCATATTCCAGGTATTCCTCAAAAAACATGTTTTTGATATCATGCCATTTACATTTTTAACTTATGTTTTATACATTTTAAGAAATTTTAGTTTTTGTGTTACAACCCCAACCTTCCATAAGTGGGTAAAAATGACCCGGTCAGGTTGTTTTCTTGAAATATCTTCATAATGAAAAATTGTTATAATTTCATATTCCAGGTATTCCTCAAAAAATATGGTTTTGATATCATGCCATTCACATTTTTAACTTATCTTTTATACATTTTAAGAAATTTTAGTTTTTGTGTTACTACCCCAACCTTCCATAAGTGGGTCAAAAATGACCCGGTCAGGTTGTTTTCTTGAAATATCTTCGTAATGAAAATTTTTTATCATTTCATATTCCAGGTATTCCTCAAAAATCATATTTTTGATATCATGTCGTTCACATTTTTAACTTACCTTTATGCAACACACAACTGATCCTCACATCCATCTTTTTCAAAGATGGAAAAAAGTGAAAAATGAAGATATTTCTAACATGAAATCATTCTTGTGTGGTCCTAAATATAATACTAAATATCATACAAGTGATTATTCCTAACCGAAATAGCAAAATTGTCATAAAAATGCATTGATTCTAGTATGGGTGATTTTTGAGCCACTTATGGAAGAGTGTAGGGTCCAGTCACTCGTGCATCTAAAGGGTTAAAGGGAAGAAGGCCAACTTTGAAGAAACAGGTAAAAAAAAAAACAACAACAAAATAATAAAATCAGCGCTAATGAGTTCTCATCTCAGTTTCCTGGTACTCTAAGCTCCGCCTCCGGGATGGCTGGGATGCATTTGTGGGGCTTGGTGGAGGCCACAAAGCCGGGCAAACAGTTGCACTTGTAGGATCCTTCCGTGTTGGTGCACTGGCCGTTTTGACACAACGGCACCTTGTCGCTGATGTCCTCACACTCGTTTATATCTGTGGGGAAAAAGGAACATGAAATGTATTATTATGTGCACGGTGGACGAGTGGTTAGCTAGGTTAGCTAGGTGACCCGAGTTCAATTCCAACCTGTGTGTGGAGTTTGCATGGGTGGGTACAAAAAGGAGGAAGTAAAATTGCAGTGATTTGTTATAACAAGGGGCGGCACGGCGGTCTGGTGGTTAGTGCGCAGACCTCACAGCTAGGAGACCAGGGTTCGGTCCCCGCCCTCGGCCATCTCTGTGTGGAGTTTGCATGTTCTCCCCGTGCATGCGTGGGTTTTCTCCGGGTACTCCGGTTTCCTCCCACATTCCAAAAACATGCTAGGTTAATTAGCTACTCCAAATTGTCCATAGGTATGAATGTGAGTGTGAATGGTTGTTTGTCTATATGTGCCCTGTGATTGGCTGGCGACCAGTCCAGGGTGTACCCCGCCTCTCGCCCGAAGACAGCTGGGATAGGCTCCAGCACCCCCCGCGACCCTCGTGAGGAAAAAGCGGTAGAAAATGAATGAATGAATGTTATAACAAGGATACAAAAACGCAAGTGAAATACGAGTCTATCCAGTGTGTGATGGTGGGATAGGGATATCTGAAATTGGCTTTTTTTGCCAAAAACCGATATGCCGATATCGTCCGACTCTCAATTTCTGATACCAACAGTATGTGTTATATGTGTACTTCTAGCCTGCACGGCGGACAAGTGGTTAGCGCAGACCTCACAGCTAGGAGACCAGGGTTCAATTGCACCCTCGGCCATCTCTGTGTGGAGTTTGCATGTTCTTTCGTTTGTTTTTGTTTTTGTTTTGCTACTGCAGAAATATATTAGAAAAAATAATATTTAGCGTGCTAATTTCTAGGCTGCACGGTGGTCGAGTGGTTAACTCAACGTCCAGGGTTCAATTGCACCCTCAGCCATCTCTGTGTGGAGTTTGCATGTTCTCCCCAGGTTTTCTCCGGGTACTCCGGTTTCCTCCCACATTCCAAAAACATGCTAGGTTAATTAGCGACTCCAAATTGTCCATAGGTTGTTTTTGTTTTTTTCATTTTTTTAGAAAAAGTCTGAAAAACACAAAAAGATGATTTTTTTTTGTCTTATATAATTCCAAAACAGGTCTGGAAAAAGGGCTGCACGGTGGTCGAGTGGTTAGCGTGCAGACCTCAACTACTCAACTTCCAACTTGGCCGTCTTCTTCTTGAAGAAGAGGAATTGTGTTGTATCTATTTGCTACTGCAGAAATATAGTAGAAAAAATTAATATTTAGCATGCTAATTTCTAGGCTGCACGGTGGTGGAGTGGTTAGCTCAACGTCCCCTAGCTGAAATTGTTCTGTAGACCACAAACTAGTTTTTTGGGCAGTTGTTTTTGTTTTTTGTTAGAAAAAGTCTGAAAAACACAAGTCGTCTTATATTTGAGGTCTAAAGATTTATACATGCAAACAAATAGGTGCCGCCAAACAGAGTCAGAGCTTTTCTTCCTGTCACTCACACACACATGCCAGTCTTTACATTATTATTTTTTTTGTCTTATATTTTTCCAAAACAGGTCTTGGAAAAAGGGCTGCACGGTGGTTGAGTGGTTAGCATGCAGACATCACAGCTAGGAGACCTGAGTTCAATTCCACCCTCAGCAATCTCTGTGTGTGAGTTTTGTGTGCGTTTCCTCCCACATTCCAAAAACATGCTAGGTTAATTAGCGACTCCAAATTGTCCATAGGTATGAATGTGAGTGTGAATGGTTGTTTGTCTATATGTGCCCTGTGATTGGCTGGCCACCAGTCCAGTGTGTACCCCGCCTCTCGCATGAAGACAGCTGGGATAGGCTCCAGCACCCCCGCGACCCTCGTGAGGAAAAGCGGTAGAAAATGAATGAATGAATGTCTTATTATGTGCACGGTGGAGGAGTGGTTTACGTGCAGGCCTCACAGCTAGGTGACCAGAGTTCAATTCCAATCTCAGGCATCTCTGTGTGGAGTTTGCATGCGTGGGTTTTTTCCAGGTACTCCGGTTTCCTCCCACATTCCAAAAAAACATGCTAGGTTAATTAGCGACTCCAAATTGTCCGTAGGTATGAATGTGAGTGTGAATGGTTGTTTGACTATATGTGCCCTGTGATTGGCTGGCCACCAGTCCAGCGTGTACCCCGCCTCTCGCATGAAGACAGCTGGGATAGGCTCCAGCACCACATCCGTGACCCTGAATGTAATGAATGATTGTCATATGTATAGCATTGTGGACTCCTGTAGAGCAGCTACACACAATAACCCGCACAGAAAACCTTCTAGATCTTCCAGATTCTGCAGTCGTCTTTTTGCAGTGTTTCCATGGGTGGCTTTGAGACAAGATGAGAAACACTGTCTATTTATTCTGTCTAGTTTATTCCAAAGACTAAAATTTGCTGCGCGGTCTCACTTTCTCACAATCCAAAACCAGCTTTAAAGATATGAAAATCCCACCTAATAGAGCCAGTGGCGCGGATTCAAGGTCTTACTCTTGGCAGCGAGCGGCTAGCAGACAATGCTTTTTGGGGAGTAAGTCTGTTTTTATTACATGGCCGTAAAACACAAGTTAATGCCAGGTTGTTAAATGCAAAGCTTCTACTTGAGCTCCTTGAAATAAATACCACGTCTGGCTCCAAAAGGTTTAAAGCAGGGGTCTCAAACATGCGGCCCGCGGGCCAAATGTGGCCCGCAGGACACTAGTTTGCGGCCCCCGACTTTGATATGAAAGTTTAATGTTAGTTTGATATGGATGCTGTATGGTATCATGTACCCAGAAAAAATTAATTACGTTTGATTCATGTTCATGTTAAAGGTTAAATAACTGTTAATAGTTATCCTCCCTATCCGTGTGGAAGTGGTAAGTTTTTGGCGATTTAAGTTGAAAGGAAATAACTTGAAGGCTACCGCGTAGGTCGCTAGCTCTCTGCGGGCCGCACTAACATTAAACTTTTATATCAAGGCGGGGGCCTCAAAACAGTGTCCTGCGGACCACATTTGGCCTGCAGGCCGCGTGTTTGAGACCCCTGCTGTATGGTATCATGTACCCAGAAAAAAATTATTACGTTTGATTAATGTTCATGTTAAAGGTTAAATAACTGTTAATAGTTATCCTCCCTATCCGTGTGGAAGTGGTAAGTTTTTGGCGATTTAAGTTGAAAGGGAATAACTTGAAGGCTACCGTTTAGGTCGCTAGCTGTCTAGTTTGCGAGTTAGCATGTGTCTCAAGACCCTGCAGTTGCGCAATATGTTGTAAATAAAAAGAGTATAAATGTGACTATAGTCGTGTTTTGTCATGTCTACAGGGCTCTAATAATGCTTTGTTCATTTTAATATGAAAAAAATAATTTGTCTACCCACCAACTATATGTGGTTTCTTAAGTTTTTATTATTTACTGTTTTATTATTATTATTATATTTATTTATTACTGATTGATTGTCTTTATTTTTGATTTGTTTATTTATTTTTCATCTTATTTTGTGTAGAAAAATAAAAATTAAGATATTTGAGAACAGTGGAATGTTTTATCAGAACTTTTATTGTAGAAAATCGGAACCAAAGCACTGAAAAAGTTTGTATATTTTTCTGTTTTTAATAATAATAATAATAATATATAATATTTTAATAATAATAATATTTTTTTTTTTTTTTTTGAAAACCTGATGCGACCCAGCCTTGCCCAGACCCTAGCTCCAGTGGCCCCCAAATAAATTGACTTTGAGACCCCTGCTTTAAAGAGATCAGCATTCTGAGACAATGAAAAAGACTCATGGACCAGATGGTCCCGGTTTACATGTAACGAACTACGAGATGCCAGAGTGGGATCGAACCTATGCAGGCCATCTTGTTGAGATCCAGCTCGTATCCGTCGAAGCAGTCGCAGGTGTAGCCTTCCCTTACACGAACGCAACGTCCGTTCTCGCAGCCGTTCAGGATGCCGCATTCTTCAGCTTGGAGACCCTCAAAGCCCTCATAGCGCTCTGAGAACATACGGAACCCACGTGTTCATTGGAGTGAGCGTACGTAGCGTTGAATACACACCCACCTGAGTGGGGGTCCAGTAGCCGTGGTTGGTGCTCGCGGGGTCGATGTATCGGGACTCGAGCAGGCGCTTCTCGAATACCGTAGTCGTTTTCTGGGATGTCGTACGGTCCAGCGGGTCCGCCGTAGTTGTCCCAGTAAGGAGGAACAAAAGACTCGGCGGCATCCTCGGGAACATCAACGCCGTACTCATAACCCGGTCGCTCCCGTAAACTGTCCGAACTTCCTCTCAGAGGTAGATTGCACATGACTGCATAGTCCTCTGAAAGTCAGAACAGGGGTTAGTCCCGAAAACATAAACCGGAATTGGACCAATGAACAATGAATCACACCTGAATCCCTCCGTGGACAGAAGGCACACTGTCCACTCCAGGCGATTCCATACAGGCAGCAGCATTCGGTGTACGTGGTCCTACGACCCTGAAGGGGTTCTGAACACATGTTGTCCCCCTCCAGACGTTGCCAGCAGATGTCCATGTGCACGTTGGGGTTGGAGTCCAACGTTGCTTTGAAGAAACATCGAAAAAAATGAGTACTTTTTTTTGTATTGCATATGTGCAAACAGTCAAATTAACTTCAAATTTAACTTTATTTGTATAGCACTTTTCCTGCAAGGACATGCAACACAAAGTGCTTTACAGAATTAAAAACAATTACCACAATTAAAAGTAAAAAAAAATTACTAAGCATCAGGTTTTTTTTATTAAAAATATTTTTATAATATTATAATATTAATATATATAATTATAATATATAATAATTATAATAATAATATTAATATTATTTTTTTATTATTTATTAAAAACCAAAAAAATAAAAAAAATTGCTTTGGTTCCGATTTTCTACAATAAAAGCTCTGATAAAACATTCCACTGTTCTCAAATATCTTACTTTTTATTTTTCTACACGAAATAAGATAAAAAAATAAATAAACAAATCAAGAATAAAGAAAATCAATCAATCAGTAATAAATAAATAAATATAATAATAATAATAATAAAACGGCAAAAAATACAAACTTAAGAAACCACATATAGTTGCTGGGTAGACAAATTATTTTTTTCACATTAAAATGAACAAAGCATTATTAGAGCCCTGTAGACATGACAAAACACGACTATAGTCACATTTATACTCTTTTTTATTTACAACATATTGCGCAACTGCAGGGTCTTGAGACACATGCTAACTCGCAAACTAGAGAGCTATAGCGACCTAAACGGTAGCCTTCAAGTTATTTCCTTTCAACTTAAATAGCCAAAAACTTACCACTTCCACACGGATAGGGAGGATAACTATTAACAGTTATTTAACCTTTAACATGAACATTAATCAAACTGAATATTTTTTTCTGGGTACATGATACCATACAGCATCCATATCAAGAGAACATGCAAACTCCACACAGAGATGGCCGAGGGTGGAATTGAACACTGGTCTAAGCTTAAAGACTAAGAACATAACTAAAAAGATAAAAACGTAAGAAAAGTTTAAAAATATTAGTTAAAAGCCTGATTAAAAAGGTGTGTCTTTAATCTCTTAAAAAAAATATCAACAGTCTCCGCAGGGCGGCACGGTGGTCTAGTGGTTAGCGTGCAGACCGCACAGCTAGGAGACCAGGGTTCAATTCCACCATCGGCCATCTCTGTGTGGATTTTGCACATTTTCCCCGTGCATGGGTAGGTTTTCTCCGGTTTCCTCCCACATTCCAAAAAAAACATGCTAGGTTAATTAGCGACTCCAAATTGTCCATAGGTATGAATGTGAGTGTGAATGGTTGTTTGTCTATATGTGCCCTGTGATTGGCTGTGTGCTGTGAGCAAGTCGCACCTTCTGTCGTGTTGACGCTGATGCAACGCCGTCGGGAGCTGTCCAGAACTAATGGCGGACTGCAGAAACAGTTGAAAGAACCCGCCGTGTTCACGCACACTCCGTCCATGCAGGAATTGACAAATTCACATTCGTCATAATCTGGAAAAAAAACACGGGACACACAAATTCATATTGAAAAATTGACATTTTGTGCTGTTGGATCTTAAGGAGGTTCTAAGTGGAGCCTCAAAATGGAAAAAGAAGAAAAAAAATACGGGATCATCTTTCATGTTCCCCTGATCTAAACCCAACGGAGAACACTATGGGATGGATGATAAGGGAAGCTTACAAAAATGGTTTATATTTATAATTTTTTTATAATATAATTTTTACAATATAATTTTTTTTACAATATAATAATAAATTTATAATATAATTTTACAATATAATAATAATAATATTATAATATAGTAAGAACATTTTTATAATATTTTATATATATATATATATATATATATATATATATATATATATATATATATATATATATATATATATATATATATATATATATAACTAACTGCATGAAATAACTGCATCTGTCAACCTTGCATAAATATATATAATAAATAATTATAATTATAATAATAATTAGAATAATTATATATATATATATATTATATATAGTTTTTATAATATAATATGTCTAAAATATATATTATATATAATAAAATATTATTTATTATATTTTATATATACAATATTATATTACTATATAATATATATTATATACATTATAATATAATAATATAATATTATATATATATTATAATACATATTATATTATTTAAAAATATTATTAAAATGTTATTATTATATTATAATATTATATATAATATAATATGTATATATGTATGTATTCTTATATATTCATATATATATATTAATATTATTAATTATTACTATATGAATTATATTAATATACAATTAACATTATTATTAATATAATAATAATAATAAATAATATTACATATTATATATATATTGACAGATGCAGTCATATATATATTATATTAATAATAATAGTATATTAATAATATAATTCCTATAGTAATAATAATATTACTATACTATATATATATATATATATATATAGGACTGCATCTGTCAATATATAATATAATAAATATTATTGTGTATTATGTATCGGATGTATTATGTATTATTATATATAATCAGAGAAGCATCTAGTATACAATAAAAAGTCCAAACATTCACTGTGTGATTGACAGCATTAATCCTAATGGGCCATGTGGGGTCAATAGGAGCAGCTAGAAAACTGCCTATAATCTCTAATATGGATTATTAATTATTATTAATAATTGATTTTAAACATCAAAGAAGAAAAAATGGACCCTTTTCTTACCAACACACTCCAGCCTGACGTTGTCATAGTAGAATCCGGAGCGACAGTAGCAGGTATAAGTGGAGAAGAGATTGACGCATTGTCCGTTCTTACAAATGTCTGATCCAAACATTTCACACTCATTTGCATCTGAGGAAGAAATAAGAAACATAAGAATCATACCTCCGAGTGACATAAGTGCAAGAAACAAACAAAATATTAACACCGAGTAGGAAAATATTTCTTTTCCAGCTGTCGGGACACAGCACCATTAAAGTAATAATCCAGGTATGCGTCCCGTCGAGCCTTGGCGTGAGGCAGCCTCGTTAAAAGGTGGCGAGGGATCGTGTTTGTTTACCTGGCTTTAAAAATGGCCGAAAGTCAAAATAAAACATTCTAGCGCCAGTAGTGAGGAAGCTATAAAAGCCTAGGCATGTTATTAAAATAAGTACCGATGTAGAGTCGCTGATCGGCCAGACTCTGAGTAGAGGAAGCAGGCAGGGGAATTGAACCGCTGCCATGAGGGCACAACTGCTGATGGTCATCTGGAAACAAACAAGCGGTTATGTGGAAATCGTTGATGAATTCATATTGAGGCACTCTTGGCACAATGATTAAGAGCGGCTACACGGTGGTTGAGTGGTTAGCGCGCAGGCCACACAGCTAGGAGACCTGAGTTCGATTCCACCGTCAGCCATCTCTGTGTGGAGTTTGCATATTCTCCCCGTCCGGGTACTCCGGTTTCCTCCCACATTCCAAAAACATGCTAGGTTAATTAGCGACTCCAAATTGTCCATAGGTATGAATGTGAGTGTGAATGGTTGTTTGTCTATATGTGCCCTGTGATTGGCTGGCCACCAGAAGACAGCTGAGATAGGCTTGAAAACAAAAACAAAAACAAAAACAAAAACAAAAACAAAAACAAAAACAAAAACAAAAACAAAAACAAAAACAAAAACAAAAACAAAAACAAAAACAAAAACAAAAACAACTGCCCAAAAAAACAGGCATTTGTAATAAAAAAAATGTGATATTTCACGTTTTTCAGACTTTTTCTAAAAACACAAAAACAAAAAACTAGTTTGTGGTCTCCAGAACAATTTCAACAATTTCTTTGACCTGTTTTGGAAAAATATAAGACAAAAAAAAAAAATATATTTTCAAAGACTGGCATGTGTGTGTGAGTGACAGGAAGAAAAGCTCTGACTCCATTTGGCGCCACCTATTTGTTTGCATGTATAAATCTTTAGACCTCAAATATAAGACGACTTGTGTTTTTCAGACTTTTTCTAAAAAAAACAAAAACAAAAACAACTGCCCAAAAAAAAACTATTTTTTTTTATTTGTTGAGCTACACAAAAAATATTAAAAAAAACCACTCGACCACCTTGCAGCCCTTTTTCAAGACCTGTTTTGGAAGAATATAAGACAAAAAAAAAATCATATTTTTCTAAAAAAAACAAAAACAAAAAACTAGTTTGTGGTCTACAGAACAATTTCTTTTTCAAGACCTGTTTTGGAAAAATATAAGACAAAAAAAAAATCATATTTTTTCTAAAAAAAAACAAAACAAAAAACTAGTTTGTGGTCTACAGAACAATTTCAACAATTTCTTTTTCAAGAGCTGTTTTGTCAAAATATAAGACAAAAAAAATCTTGTTATGTAAGTGCTTGTTATTTGGGATCCAAGTAGATCAGGCATTCATTCATAAATAAGAAAAATATAAGACAAAAAAAATTATATTTTCAAAGACTGGCATGTGTGTGTGAGTGACAGGAAGAAAAGCTCTGACTCCATTTGGCGCCACCTATTTGTTTGCATGTATAAATCTTTAGGCCTCAAATATAAGACGACTTGTGTTTTTCAGACTTTTTCTAAAAAAAACAAAAACAACTGCCCAAAAAAAACCTATTTTTTTTTATTTGTTGAGCTAAACAAAAAATATTTAAAAAAAACACTCGACCACCCTGCAGCCCTTTTTCAAGACCTGTTTTGGAAAAATATAAGACAAAAAAAAACATATTTTTTCTAAAAAAAACAAAAACAAAAAAACTAGTTTGTGGTCTCCAGAACAATTTCAACAATTTATTTTTCAAGACCTGTTTTGGAAAAATATAAGACAAAAAAAATCTTGTTATGTAAGTGCTTATTTGGGATCCAAGTAGATCAGGCATTCATTCATAAATAAGAAAAATATAAGACAAAAAAAATTATATTTTCAAAGACTGGCATGTGTGTGCGAGTGACAGGAAGAAAAGCTCTGACTCCATTTGGCGCCACCTATTTGTTTGCATGTATAAATCTTTAGACCTCAAATATAAGACGACTTGTGTTTTTTAGACTTTTTCTAAAAAAAAAAAAAAAACAACTGTCCCAAAAAACTATTTTTTTATGTGTTGAGCTACACAAAAAATATTTTAAAAAACCACTCGACCACCTTGCAGCCCCTTTTCAAGACCTGTTTTGGAAAAATATAAGACAAAAAAAAAATCATATTTTTTCTAAAAAAAACAAAAACAAAAAAACTAGTTTTTCAACAATTTCTTTTTCAAGACCTGTTTTGGAAAAATATAAGACAAATATAAGACAAAAAAAAATCTTGTTATATCTTGCTTGTTATTTGGGATCCAAGTAGATCAGGCATTCATTCATAAATAAGAAAAATATAAGACAAAAAAAAATCATGTTTTCAAAGACTGGCATGTGTGTGCGAGTGACAGGAAGAAAAGCTCTGACTCCATTTGGCGCCACCTATTTGTTTGCATGTATAAATCTTTACACCTCAAATATAAGACGACTTGTGTTTTTCAGACTTTTTCTAAAAAAAACAAAAACAAAAACAACTGCCAAAAAAAACTAGTCTGTGGTCTACAGAACAATTTAAAAAAAAATTTGAAGACCTGTTTTGGAAAAATATAAGACAAAAAAAAATCATATTTTCAAAGACTGGCGTGTGTGTGTGAGTGACAGGAAGAAAAGCCCTGACTCCATTTGGCCCCACCTATTTGTTTGCATGTATAAATCTTTAGACCTCAAATATAAGACGACTTGTGTTTTTCAGACTTTTTCTAAAAAAAAAAAAAACAACTGCCCCAAAAAACTATTTTTTTTTAATTTGTTGAGCTACACAAAAAATATTTTAAAAAACCAAGTAGATCAGGCATTCATTCATAAATAAGAAAAATATAAGACCAAAAAAAAAAATTGTTTTCAAAGACTGGCATGTGTGTGTGAGTGACAGGAAGAAAAGCTCTGACTCCATTTGGCCCCACCTATTTGTTTGCATGTATAAATCTTTAGACCTCAAATATAAGACGACTTGTGTTTTTCAGACTTTTTCTAACAAAAACAAAAACAAAAACAAAAACAAAAACAAAAACAAAAACAAAAACAAAAACAAAAACAAAAACAAAAACAAAAACAAAA
Source organism: Doryrhamphus excisus (assembly GCF_030265055.1). Lineage (NCBI taxonomy): Eukaryota > Metazoa > Chordata > Actinopteri > Syngnathiformes > Syngnathidae > Doryrhamphus > Doryrhamphus excisus. The sequence goes on from NC_080478.1 coordinate 18,911,277, forward strand.
ACAAAAACAAAAACATGCAAACTCCACATGTGCCGTGGGTGGGATTGAACTCTAGTCTCCTAGCCGCGAGGTCTGTGCGCTAACCACTCGACCACCGTGCATCCTTAGATCAGGCCTCTGTAATAATAATAATAAAAAAAGAAGTGATATTTCACCTCCTCCTGGAGTGGGACAAGCGTGGATCTCACAGTTGTCGCCCCAGCCGGCCCCCACGGTGCAGCAGCACTCCTGCTTGGTGGCGTTACGAGACAAGACGTTGTCGCAGAAATTTGCATCATTTAAGTTGTAGTAACACTCCTTCCTCTCCTCGGTTGCGGGGACCGCAGGAGACGAGGCTTTTGAGTCGGTACCGGCTGAAAAAAAGAAGGGAAAAGTCGGATATTGGAATTCAACCAGGAAAAGCGGAGACGTTTGTAACGCAGTCTTAGGAATCCGATATGCCAACACGCCTCCTCTCAGGTGGCGTATTTATAGGTTATCACATGGTTTGTCTGGTATCAAGCCAGGTATCATGCCCCCAAGTGTCAGTATCAGCCCGGTCTTGGTGTGTGAGTGACAGGAAGAAAAGCTCTGACTCCATTTGGCCCCACCTATTTGTTTGCATGTATAAATCTTTAGACCTCAAATATAAGACAACTTGTGTTTTTCAGAGTTTTTCTAAAAAAAAAAACCCAAAAACAACTGCCCAAAAAAACAGGCCTTTGTAATAATTTTTTTTTTTATATTTCACGTTTTTCAGACTTTTTCGAAAAAAAACAAAACCAAAAAACTAGTTTGTGGTCTCCAGAACAATTTCAACAATTTCTTTTTCAAGACCTGTTTTGGAAAAATATAAGACAAAAAAAAAAATCATGTTTTCAAAGACTGGCATGTGTGTGCGAGTGACAGGAAGAAAAGCTCTGACTCCATTAGGCGCCACCTATTTGTTTGCATGTATAAATCTTTAGACCTCAAATATAAGACGACTTGTGTTTTTCAGAGTTTTTCTAAAAAAATCAGGCCAGGTATCATGCCCCCAAGTGTCAGTATCAGCCCGGTCTTGGTGTGTGAGTGACAGGAAGAAAAGCTCTGACTCCATTTGGCCCCACCTATTTGTTTGCATGTATAAATCTTTAGACCTCAAATATAAGACAACTTGTGTTTTTCAGAGTTTTTCTAAAAAAAAAAACCCAAAAACAACTGCCCAAAAAAACAGGCCTTTGTAATAATTTTTTTTTTTATATTTCACGTTTTTCAGACTTTTTCGAAAAAAAACAAAACCAAAAAACTAGTTTGTGGTCTCCAGAACAATTTCAACAATTTCTTTTTCAAGACCTGTTTTGGAAAAATATAAGACAAAAAAAAAAATCATGTTTTCAAAGACTGGCATGTGTGTGCGAGTGACAGGAAGAAAAGCTCTGACTCCATTAGGCGCCACCTATTTGTTTGCATGTATAAATCTTTAGACCTCAAATATAAGACGACTTGTGTTTTTCAGAGTTTTTCTAAAAAAATCAGGCCAGGTATCATGCCCCCAAGTGTCAGTATCAGCCCGGTCTTGGTGTGTGAGTGACAGGAAGAAAAGCTCTGACTCCATTTGGCCCCACCTATTTGTTTGCATGTATAAATCTTTAGACCTCAAATATAAGACAACTTGTGTTTTTCAGAGTTTTTCTAAAAAAAAAAAACCCAAAAACAACTGCCCAAAAAAACAGGCCTTTGTAATAATTTTTTTTTTTATATTTCACGTTTTTCAGACTTTTTCGAAAAAAACAAAACCAAAAAACTAGTTTGTGGTCTCCAGAACAATTTCAACAATTTCTTTTTCAAGACCTGTTTTGGAAAAATATAAGACAAAAAAAAAAAAATCATGTTTTCAAAGACTGGCATGTGTGTGCGAGTGACAGGAAGAAAAGCTCTGACTCCATTTGGCGCCACCTATTTGTTTGCATGTATAAATCTTTAGACCTCAAATATAAGACGACTTGTGTTTTTCAGAGTTTTTCTAAAAAAATCAGGCCAGGTATCATGGCCCCAAGTGTCAGTATCAGCCCGGTCTTGGTGTGTGAGTGACAGGAAGAAAAGCTCTGACTCCATTTGCCGCCACCTATTTGTTTGCATGTATAAATCTTTAGACCTCAATAATGTAGCGGCCCTAACGTGTTCATTGTTGACATGTTGTGCTCTTGAGTGTCTGACTGTTCCGGGTGACTGTGAATGCACCAGGGGTGGGGATATTGACACTTGGGGGCATGATACCTGGCCTGATACCAGACACACCATGTGATGATCTTATTATCACATACTATTTAATCATGAGCTTATTACAGTAAACCTCGGATATATCGGACTCGGATATATCGGAAATTCGCTCACAACGGACAGATAAAAAAGAACCGATTTTTCTGTAATGCATTTCCAATAAAAATTCATTGCATATATCGGATTTTTTATAATGGATTTTGCCTATTTCGGACAAAATCTCCAGTCCCGTTCCAATGCATTTCCATGAAATTTCCCTCGCATATATCGGATGGCCGCATCGTGGCGCTCCGATTCGCCGAATCGTGACAGGCCGCTATACGACGTCATTTGCAGCGTTTGCAGCGTTGCCTGCGCGTCCAGGTACATTGGAAACATAGTCAAGGAAGTGCCTTTTTATAACGGATAAAATCCCATTTACGCATATACCGGATATAAATCCGATATATGCGTAAAACGGACATTTTCCGGTATACGCATATAACGGATTTCGCTTATATCGGACAAAACCAGTGGGAACAATTGAATCCGATATATCCGAGGTTTACTGTAATAAGCTCATGATTAAATAGTATGTGATAATAAGATCGTCACATGGTTTGTCTGGTATCAGGCCAGGTATCATGCCCCCAAGTGTCAGTATCCCCACCCCTGGTGCATTCACAGTCACCCGGAACAGTCAGACACTCAACAATGAACACGTTAGGGTCGCTACATTATTGAGGTCTAGAGATTTATACATGCAAACAAATAGGTGGCGGCAAATGGAGTCAGAGCTTTTCTTCCTGTCACTCACACACCGAGACCAGGCTGATACTGACACTTGGGGGCATGATACCTGGCCTGATACCAGACAAACCATGTGACGATCTTATTATCACATACATACTATCATGCCCCCAAGTGTCAGTATCAGCCCGAGACCGAAGGTCGTGATAACCTCCATGTGATAACCTCTAAGTATCACTGCCCTGGGCTTTGACACAGTATCATTTCGGCCTTTTCCCGTATCATTCATGGGCGGTTTCTAGGGTACAGTGTCAATTAATACTGTAGTATGTGATAATTAGAGGTTATCACATGGTTATCACCTTCGGTCTCGGGCTGATACTGAGCAGTGCGCTCTGAGTGGACAGCTACGGGGAGGGAGTGGGGGGTGATACTGGACATGGTTAAACTCTATATTTTATCAGTATCACTGAAGCCTGGGCTTTGACACAATATCATTTCGGCCTTTTCCTGTATCATTCATGGGCGGTTTCTAGGGTACAGGGACAATTAATACTGTAGTACAGTAAACCTCGGATATATCGGATTCAATTGTTCCCACTGGTTTTGTCCGATATAAGCGAAATCCGTTATATGCGTATACCGGAAAATGTCCGTTTTACGCATATATCGGATTTATATCCGGTATATGCGTAAATGGGATTTTATCCGTTATAAAAAGGCACTTCCTTGACTATGTTTCCAATGTACCTGGACGCGCAGGCAACGCTGCAAACGCTGCAAATGACGTCGTATAGCGGCCTGTCACGATTCGGCGAATCGGAGCGCCACGATGCGGCGATATATCCGATATATGCGAGGGAAATTTAATGGAAATGCATTGGAACGGGACTGGAGATTTTTGTCCGAAATAGGCGAAATCCGTTATAAAAAATCCGATATATGCAATGAATTTTTATTGGAAATGCATTACAGAAAAATCGGTTCTTTTTTATCTGTCCGTTGTGAGCGAATTTCCGATATATCTGAGTCCGATATATCCGAAGTTTACTGTATGTGATAATACCCTGGCCCCGGCACCGTGCAGCCAAAAGGCATAGGCTCAGGCATTTTACCCGTAAGCTGCTAGCTTATCCGAATGGAAACACTGGCATGTGAGTCAACACAACGTTCACGTTCGCATGATTGATTAACACACGTCGAAAGCAAAACAGTGGAATGCGGCGAAAAGGTACACAGAAGCATAGTTGGGGTTTAGCGCCCAGGCGGGAGGAAAAAAACAACCCCGGTCGAGGGTACGCCGATTAATAATGTAAATACACCCCGATTCCTGTACACAAGCGATGATGTTTCCACGACTCAAAGTGCTTTCTCTGGAATCACAATACCCGGTGATGTTATCTTAGAAGAGACGTCCACAGCGTCCATTACCAGAAGGTACAATCCAGCATTGTTTGTCTTGGTGGGAAACTAGGTCTACAGTAACTCCCCTGTGGGGACTTTGCTTGGCTGTACTGAAGAAGTTACGGCATCAATTGTCCGAGGGATTAGACCAGGGGTGGGCAAACTTTTTGACTGATTCATTTAACAAAATTGACGGGGGGGGGATTATGTAGTATTTTACACGTAACAGTCCATTTTTACACCTATATTTTTACACATATTTTACATGTAAAAGTGTCATGCAATCTGCTATATGTGAACTTTGAAATCATTTATTTGATGTAAAGTGTGTTATAAATGTATTATTATTATTGTTATTTTTATTAGAATTATTATTGTTATTAGTTATAGTAATGTTATTATATTATTATTATTATTATTATTTTGTTAATAATAATAATATTACTACCATTATTATATTAATATTATTAACAACAATATTAATATAATAGTATTATTATTATCATTATTGACAACATTATTATTATTATTATTATTATTATTATTATTATTATTATTATTGTGCTTGTGCTCCTTTTTCCAGGAGTATTTTGTAATATTACTACCATTATTATATTAATATTATTAACAACAATATTAATATAATAGTAGTATTATTATCATTATTGACAACATTGTTATTATTATTATTATTATTATTATTATTATTATTATTATTATTATTATTATTATTATTATTATTATTATTATTATTATTACTATTATTGTGCTTGTGCTCCTTTTTCCAGGAGCATTTTGTAATATTACTACCATTATTATATTAATATTATTAACAACAATATTAATATAATAGTATTATTATTATTATTATTATTATTATTATTATTATTATTATTATTATTATTATTATTATTATTATTATTACTATTATTGTGCTTGTGCTCCTTTTTCCAGGAGCATTTTGTAATATTACTACCATTATTATATTAATATTATTAACAACAATATTAATATAATAGTAGTATTATTATCATTATTATCATTATTATTATTATTATTATTATTATTATTATTATTATTATTATTATTATTATTATTATTATTATTATTATTATTGTGCTTGTGCTCCTTTTTCCAGGAGCATTTTGTAATATTACTACCATTATTATATTAATATTATTAACAACAATATTAATATAATAGTAGTATTATTATCATTATTATCATTATTATTATTATTATTATTATTATTATTATTATTATTATTATTATTATTGTGCTTGTGCTCCTTTTTCCAGGAGCATTTTGTAAACAACAGACCACATCAAATAACGAAATTGATAAAGCAGCTACCTCAACCATCGAAAAGTTGGCCCAAGCCACGATGCCAGGTTGTACGTTGACTTTAAATGAAATACTTTAGAAAAAACAGGCGGGCCATATTGAAACACTTGGCGGGCCGCATGTGGCCCCCGGGCCGTAGTTTGCCCACCCCTGGATTAGACTCATCCAAATATTTTATATACCTCGAAAAAACAAATGTAAGCAAAACCAGGTCGAAAAAGATACACTTAAGTCGCGTTCCACCTAGTCGCCCGTGTTGTTTGGATAATGACACACGGCTCATTAAATAAGCGAAAAACTCCACGTTAGAATTAAGTCCTGTGAGGCACTGTGGGCGCAGACGGCGTTCCCTTACCCAGGGAGCGGCACCGGCTGGTGATGGGATCAAATTCCTCATTGTCGCTGGGGCAGATGCACAGGAAGCTGCCGTCGAAGTTCTCACACAGGGCCCCCCCGCACAGCGCCAGGCTCATCTCGCACTCATTCACGTCTGAGAGGAAGAGGTCGATAGGTCAGTAAAGGACGAGGTACACAATGCCATGTGCGCCGCAAAAGTACCGTTTTTTTCGTGGAAATAAAATAATTAGAACGTGCTTGTCACTGCCGTACTTCCATTTTGTTTTGGGATGGTAGCAGGTCTAGCTAACAAAAAGACAATTTTTTTTTGTTTGCTGATGTAATTTAGTGCTTCATTTATATATACGAAAAATATAAGGCAAAAAAAAATAATCATGTTTTCAAAGACTGGCATGTGTGTGTGAGTGACAGGAAGAAAAGCTCTGACTCCGTTTGACGCCACCTATTTGTTTGCATGTATAAATCTTTAGACCTCAAATATAAGACGACTTTTATTTTTCAGACTTTTTCTAAAAAAACAAAAACAAAAACAAAAACAAAAACAAAAACAAAAACAAAAACAAAAACAAAAACAAAAACAAAAACAAAAACAAAAACAAAAACAAAAACAAAAACAAAAACAAAAACCTCAAATATAAGACGACTTGTGTTTTTAAAACTTTTTCTAAAAAAAACAAAAACAAAAAACTAGTTTGTGGTCTACAGAAGAATTTCACCTCAGGGACGTTGAGCTAAAAAAAATATTAAAAAAAAAACACTCAACCACCTTGCAGCTCTTTTTCAAGACCCGTTTTGGAAAAATATAAGACCAAAAAAAATCATGTTTTCAAAGACCGGCATGTGTGTGCGAGTGACAGGAAGAAAAGCTCTGACTCAAACTTTTTCTAAAAAAAAACAAAAACAAAAAACTAGTTTGTGGTCTACAGAAGAATTTCAGCTAGGGGAGCTAAACAAAAAATATTTAAAAAAAAAACACTCAACCACCTTGCAGCCCTTTTTCAAGACCCGTTTTGGAAAAATATAAGACAAAAAAAATCATGTTTTCAAAGACCGGCATGTGTGTGTGAGTGACAGGAAGAAAAGCTCTGCCTCCATTTGGCGCCACCTATTTGTTTGCATGTATAAATCTTTAGACCTCAAATATAAGACGACTTGTGTTATTCAGACTTTTTCTAAAAAAAACAAAAACAAAAAGAACTGCCCCAAAAAACTATATTTTTTTTATTTGTTGAGCTACACAAAAATATTAAAAAAAAACATTCCACACCAAGTAGGATTCAATATTAATATTAATAAATTAAATATTTCCATAGTTACAGCATAGAAAACCTGTTTATGATATTCTCAATATGTTTTTTTTACCATTATTAGAGCTCGGTAGACATAAAATAACACCCCTATAGTCGACTTTACGCTCAAATTTCACACTACATGGTTATGGGATCACTGCAGAGACATAACAATGGTCGCCGCTTTAAGAATAGCGTATGAAAAAGTTAATACTACAGGTAGCAGTACTTTCTAAGTTACTACATGAAATCAATATGCACAGGAAGGAAGTTCGGGTAATACTTAAAATCACCAAAGTACGGCAAAATACTGTAAGTATTGATTGTTATTATGAATGTATATAGCAGGTATATAAAACTAGAATTTTTTTAGCTGATTGTGTATCTTTATAATGCACAGAAAATAGAAAGATGTGTTTTTCATATAAGGATTATGGATGATGGGCAACATTTTTTGACTCTAGGATGGGAAAAATTGTGTGGAAATTAGAACAAAACATATTGTATTGGACTCAAATGACTTCAAGTGCAACGCATTTACATACCGACACATTTGCTGGGGTCTCCGGGTGGGTTTGTGTAGCCTTGATCGCACTGGCAGCGGTAGGAGCCGTCGGTGTTCTCGCAAAAGCCATGGCTCCCGCAGATGGTTTCGTTGAGGCACTCGTCTACATCTTAAGAATTGAACACAAAGTGATTGTTTACACTGGCCACAGCAGAAACCACATTCAATTCTAATTAGACTTACAATAACAAGTGAAAGGATAAATTAGTTAGAAATTAGCATTCATTCATTTTCTACCGCTTATCCTCACGAGTGTCGCGGGAATGCTGGAGCCTATCCCAGCTGTCTTTGAGCAAGAGGCGGGGTACACCCTGGACTGGTGGCCAGCCAATCACAGGGCACATATAGACAAACAACCATTCACACTCACATTCATACCTATGGACAATTTGGAGTCGCTAATTAACCTAGCATGTTTTTGGAATGTGGGAGGAAACCGGAGTACCCGGGAAAAACCCACACATGCACAGGAAGAACATGCAAACTCCACACAGAAATGGCAGACGGTGGAATTTAACTCGGGTCTCCTAGCTGTGAGGCCTGCGTGCTAACCACTTGTGTACTGTGCAGCCTAGAAATTAGCATTCATTCATTCATTTTCTACTGATTATCTTCACAAGGGGTGCTGGAGTCTATCCCAGCTGTCTTCGGGCGAGAGGCAGGGTACACCCTGGACTGGTGGCCAGCCAATCACAGGGCACATATAGACAAACAACCATTCACACTCACATTCATACCTATGGACAATTTGGAGTCGCTAATTAACCTAGCATGTTTTTGGAATGTGGGAGGAAACCGGACTACCCGGAGAAAACCCACGCAAACTCCACACAGAGATGGATGAGGGTGGAATTGAACTCGGGTCTCCTAGCTGCGAGGTCTGCACGCTAACCACTCGACCACTGTGCAGCCCTTTTTCAAGACCTGTTTTGGAAAAATATAAGACAAAAAAAAATCATGTTTTCAAAGACTGTCGTGTGTGCGAGTGACAGGAAGAAAAGCTCTGACTCCATTTGGCGCCACCTATTTGTTTGCATGTATAAATCTAAAATATTATATTAAACCTAAAATATAAGACGACTTGTGTTTTTCAGACTATTTCTAAACAAAAACAAAAACAAAAACAAAAACAAAAACAAGTTTGTGCTCTACAGAACAATTTCAGCTCCCTCTATCTGGTACTTTTACAATCAGTAACTGTTACATTTGTTCACTTCCTGCTTTCCCAACATAGTTTAAGTTTTTTTTTGTTTTTTAATAAAAAAAATTTTTTTAATTTTTAAATTTTTTAATTTTTTTAAATTTTTTTTAATGTTTTTATTTCATTTGAACATGCATCAGATTACAATTGAATGCATCCCATAATCAGTTCCCAGTTCCACATGTCCAAAAGGAGTAGGAAGAAGCAAAGCTTATTAAATCCTACCCCTCCATCTGGTACTTTTACAATCAGTTACTGTTACATTTGTTCACTTCCTGCTTTCCTAGTATAATTAAATTTTTTTTTTTGTCATGTACCAAAGTACGAGGTGAAAAAAAACTAAAAAAAATATTGTTTTGTGGTCTACAGAAAAAATTCAGCTAGGGGACGTTGAGCTAACCACTCGGTCACCGTGCAGCCTAGAAATTAGCACGCTAAATATTATTTTTTCTACTATATTTCTGCAGTAGTGAAAAAATACAACACAATTCCTCTTGTTCAAGAAGTAGACGGCAGAGTTGGAAGTTGAGTAAACAACAGCAAATCTCTTCAAAGTATTTTAGTACTGTGTTAGATGCGTGTTTTCAATATATTGTTCACTGTACACAAGGACGATTCTAAGCTAAAAGTGGGCAGCCATCTTTGGAAAAGGCAACCATGAGAAGTTGACGGCGGCCTGAAATTGTATCTTTTCGCTTGAATCAATTTACACCGTAACATAACATCTCACACGGTGACTCTCAAAGTGACAGACGCTTGGTGGGTTTTGTTTTGGCAATGAAAAAAGTCCCGCGCTAGCATAAGCCAAACCGCAGTGTTTCTAACATGTCAAAGATGGTGGACATATAGTATGTATTATACAGTTCACTGACAGGGTTTTCAAACACCGGTGTTTGTAAGTTAATTCCAGGAAACTATGGAAAATGATATGTTTTAAGTCAATCCAGAAGGGTTGTCAGCAAGGAGTGGAGATTTGTTAAACCTGGACCACCAGAATGTTCCCTATTTAGTGTACAGATAATTGTACTTGTACTTTTACAGTGTCTCACAAAAGTGTCCCCAAAGGACAATACTATAGAAATTAAACCCGAATACAAAGCAAACTAGCAGCCTTTTACAATCAGTAACTGTTACATTTGTTCACTTCCTGCTTTCTAATATAATTAAAGTTTTTTTTTAATTTTATTGTTTTAATTAAAAAATGTTTTTTAATTTTTTTACATTTTTTTTAATGGTTTTATTTCATTTGAACATGCATCAGATTACCCCTACCCCTCCATCTGGTACTTTTACAATCAGAACTGTTACATTTGTTCACTTCCTGCTTTCCTAACATAGTTTAAGTTTTTTTTGTTTTTTAATAAAAATGTTTTTTTAATTTTTATTATTTTTTTTATGGTTTTATTTCATTTGAACATGCATCAGATTACAATTGAATGCATCCCATAATCAGTTCACAGTTCCACATGTCCAAAAGGAGTAGGAAGAAGCAAAGCTTATTAAATCCTACCCCTCCATCTGGTACTTTTACAATCAGTAACTGTTACATTTGTTCACTTCCTGCTTTCCTAATATAATTGAAGTTATTTTTGTCCTTTAATTAAATAGAATTAAATAAAATTAAACAAAATTAAATAAAATTAAATAAAATTTAATAAAATTTAATAAAATTTAATAAAATTTAATAAAATTTAATAAAATTTAATAAAATTTAATAAAATTTAATAAAATTTAATAAAATTTAATAAAATTAAAGGAAAAAATAACTTCAATTATTTTATTTAATTTTATTTAAAATTTAAAATTAAATAAAATTAAATAAAATAATTGAAGTTATTTTTTCCTTATTTTTTCCTAATTTAATTTAAAATTAAATTAAAGGGAAAAAATAACTTCAATTATTTTATTTAATTTTATTTAATTTTACATGTCCAAAAGAAGTAGGAAGAAGCAAAGCTTATTAAATCCTACCCCTCCATCTGGTACTTTTACAATCACTAACTGTTACATTTGTTCACTTCCTGCTTTCCTAGTATAATTCAAGTTTTTTTTTTGACACGAACCGAAGTACGAGGTGAAAAAAAAACTAAACAAAAAACTAGTTTGTGGTCTACAGAACAATTTCAGCTAGGGGACGTTGAGCTAACCACTTGACCACCGTGCAGCCTAGAAATTAGCATGCTAAATATTATTTTTTTTCTACTATATTTCTGCAGTAGCAAATAAATACAACACAATTCCTCTTCTTCATGAAGTAGACGGCCAATAGCAAAGCTTTTCAAAGTATTTTAGTACTGTGTTAGATGTGTTAGATGTGGACCAACTTGTGATTCCCTCAAGAGGAAAAGCCTAATCTCGGAATGATGTCAGTAACTTGCATAAGAAAATACCTTCCTACTTACAGGGGATCCAATAATAGCTTAATAATGGAGGAGCATTTTGTTGTTTTGGTGTAGGCTAATAGGCGTAGCTTCAAAATAAATACTAGGGGGTTGTTTTTATTTTTTATGGTGTTGATTACAAATTCACTGTTTCTCATGAACGTCACATGAGATTATTTTTAGCATTTACGCCCCACTGTTTTTTTTTTTTACTTTCAGCCTACTTTGTGTTGACGTTCTTCTTTGGTAACCACCCCCCCCCCCCTGCGAGCACCGCTGTCTAAAAGTTTCCATGACTAATCGTAAACTAGGCTTAGAAAACAGGAAGGCCTTTTTACAAAGAAAAATGCTGCCTATAAAAGCACAACAGCGCCTGAACTCGCCTCGTGCTTGTATCAATCACAATAAACACATTAAAAGTCCTTGCGTGCCTCACTCTGTAGACATGTGATCCGCGTATCACGAGTTGGATTCGAACCCCGTGGACTCATAAGGCTGTCTCCGTTGAATAAAATGAAGATAATGAAGGAAAAAAAAAAGAACTTCCAGTTTCCAACCACTTTCACAGGCTAAATGGGACCGAATCATTGGGATTTTGCCATCATATAGATTAGGAATGGGTGGCACGGTGGTCGAGTGGTTAGCGTGCAGACCTCAACTACTCAACTTGGCCGTGGACTTCTTGAAGAAGAGGAATTGTGTTGTATTTATTTGCTACTGCAGAAATATAGTAGAAAAAATAATATTTAGCATGCTAATTTCTAGGCTGCACGGTGGACGAGTGGTTAGCTCAACGTCCCGTAGCTGAAATTGTTCTGCAGACCACAAACTAGTTTTTTTGGGAAGTTGTTTTTTTTTTATAGAAAAAGTCTGAAAAACACAAGTCGTCTTATATTTGAGGTCTAAAGATTTTTACATGCAAACAAATGGAGTCAGAGCTTTTCTTCCTGTCACTCGCACACACATGCCAGTCTTTTTTTAAACATTATTATTTTTTTGTCTTATATTATTCGAAAACAGGTCTTGAAAAAGGGCTGCACGGTAGTCGAGTGGTTAGACCGCAAACCTCACAGCTCGATGACCCGAGTTCAATTCCACCCTCGTCCATCTCTGTGTGGAGTTTGCATGCGTGGGTTTTTTCCGGGTACTCCGGTTTCCTCCCACATTCCAAAAAAAAAACATGCTAGGTTAATTAGCGACTCCAAATTGTCCATAGGTATGAATGTGAGTGTGAATGGTTGTTTGTCTATATGTGCCCTGTGATTGGCTGGCCACCAGTGTAGGCGGGTGTACCCCGCCTCTCGCCCGAAGACAGCTGGGATAGGCTCCAGCACCCCCGCGATGAAAAAGCGGAACAAAATGAATGAATGAATGAACACAAAACAGGAGGGGGAAAGAGTGTTTTTTTTATGCAATTTAGGCATATGGACCACAAGTGGGCTGTAAGTGTTGTGCACACGTAAAACATGTGACATTGTTTGAAGGTTTAATTTAGCGTCCTACGTTCGGTAAATGCCCTCGAGCTATACGCCTCGCCTGTAATAAGACTTGCAAAGCGGCGGAAATTGTATGTGGTCAAAACCATGCCAACCTTCCGCCATAGTTAGCATACAGAAAAGTAAATACGTGTGTGTGTATTTTTTTCCCATACATGTACTAAGGTACCGATTACTATGATCGGTTGTGGTTATGCCCAAATTACGAGACGTAGCGGCCGTAAAAGCGCACAAATACAATTGCCTTAATATGTCATTATTGCCATTCTTGCTCATGTGTGTGTGAAATAGCGTCGACACATGGGTTCGATCACGCTCGGGGGTTGCCCAAAGTGTGGATTTTCGACACTCGAGTGTTCCCATGTGCTCCAGATTAACACACGACATGGTTAAGATAGTGGAGGTCTTTTTTTTTTGCTCTCTTTTTAAACCCCTCAACCTCATCACCTCCGTAGGAAGCTGAACTCCTCACCTTCTTACCCCCCCCCCCCCCAATTTTGCCTCATTTCTTCCCTGCAGGCAATTTACACTTGTGCATGAGTTTGAAACCGACTCAACTGATTACTACATGGAAAGATTTAAGAAAGGAAAGCTGGTTCGCGTCGTTTTTCCGCCCAAAAAAATATTACCGCTGTGATTAGCCTGACCTTCTTTCTAAATGTAGACACATCAGTAATGGATGCTACTATTGTACTAAGTACAATATTGTCAGAACATCTGGAGCAAAAAAAATAAAAATAACCGATGCCCTCATGCGCTGATTCCTCTCTGGGATGTTTTTTTGTTCCATGTTTCAGGAATTCCAACATGAACTGGTGACATTCTTAAGCAAAGAATCATCCCCTCCCATATGGAAACCGGGCCCAATTCCAATATGATACTGAGGGCATCCTTAAGTCACTTACAGTATCCTAAAACCTTCATTCATTCATTCATTGCTTATACTCACTAAGGTCGCTGGAGCCTATCCCAGCTGTCTTCATGCGAGATGGCTGGTGGCCAGGCAATCACAGGGCACATATAGACAAACAACCATTCACACTCACATTCATACCTATGGACAATTTGGAGTCGCTAATTAACCTAGCATGTTTTTTTGCACGGGCAGAGAAAATGCAAACTCCGCACAGAGAATCGAACCCAGGTCTTCCCGATCTCCTCATCAAAGGACCAACCTAAACATTTCAGAATCGTTATTTTCATTTTGACACGGAAGATAAGCTCTCAGTGCTGTTTAATGGCCTTATTTCATGTCTTTATGCCGCACACCATGCACACTCACACAATCGACGAAGATCATTTCAATGGTTTCAATACCCGTTTCAATACCCATTCATCTATGCATCTGTTTTCTATGCTGCCCACCATCACTTGGGTCACGGATATGCTGGAGCCTATCCCAGCCGTCTTTGGTCGCCAGCCAATCGCATTCAATCATTTTCTTCCGCTTATCCGACAAGGGTCGCGGGGGTGCTGGAGCGTATCCCAGTTGTCTTCCGGGCGAGAGGCGGGGTACACCCTGGACTGGTGGCCAGCCAATCACAGGGCACATATAGACAAACAACCATTCACACTCACATTCATACCTATGGACAATTTGGAGTCGCTAATTAACCTAGCATTGTTTTGGAATGTGGGAGGAAACCGGAGTACCCGGAAAAAACCCACGCATGCACGGGGAGAACATGCAAACTCCACACAGAGATGGCCGAGAGTGGAATTGAACGCGGGTCTCTTAGCTGCAAGGCCTGCGCGCTAACCACTCGACCACCGTGCAGCCATGAATCAATCATTCATTCATTTTCCTCCGGAGCGTCACAGGGTGCTGGAGCCTATCCCAGGCAGGGTACACCCTGGACTGGTGGCCAGCCAATCACAGGGCACATATAGACAAACAACCATTCACACTCACATTCATACCTATGGACAATTTGGAGTCGCTAATTAACCTAGCATGTTTTTGGAATGTGGGAGGAAACCGGAATACCCGTAGAAAACCCACGCATGCACGGGGACATGCAAACTCCACACAGAGATGGCCGAGCGTGGAATTGAACTCTGGTCTCCTAGCAGTGAGGTCTACGCGCTAACCACTCGACCGCCGTGCCGCCCTCTGTTTTGTGTTATGATGGCTAAATCTAAAAGAGAGTTGGCAGAGCTAAAGATAAGTACTGTGGCTTTAAAAAACAAAACAACGCCCTCTTAAGAAACTACACATGAGAGTTAGAAGGATTGATCATTTTTACAAGCAGACCAAAATAGCTTCAGAATTTTAGGCGGAATGACGAGAGCATTGTGTGTATTACACGTTTGTGTGGACGTTTTTTTTGGCTTAAAACTGCACCAAATGTACTCTCTTCTATTACGGAGTTGCATCACCACCTCTCAAAAAAAAAAAACGTATAAATACATATTTGAGAGCAAATGAATTAAAGAGGGCCGAGGAGACCAGAGTTCAGTTCCACCCTTTGTCATCTCTGTGTGGAGTTTCTCCGGGTACTCCGGTTTCATGCTAGGTTAATTAGCGACTCCAAATTGTCCATAGGTATGAATGTGAGTGTGAATGGTTGTTTGTCTATATGTGCCCTGTGATTGGCTGGCCACCAGTCCAGGGTGTACCCCGCCTCTCTCCCGAAGACAGCTGGGATAGGCTCCAGCACCCCTCGTGAGGATAAGCGGTAAAAAATGAATGAATTAATGAAAATGATGCACGGTGGATGAGTGCTTAGAGTGCAGGCCTCACAGCTAGGGGACCCGAGTTCAATTCCACCCTCGGCTATCTCTGTGTGGAGTTTGCATGTTCTCCCTGTGCATGCGTGGGTTTTCTCCGGGTACTCCGGTTTCCTCCCACATTCCATAAAAAACATGCTAGGTTAATTAGCGACTCCAAATTGTCCATAGGTATGAATGTGAGTGTGAATGGTTGTTTGTCTATATGTGCCCTGTGATTGGCTGGCCACCAGTCCAGGGTGTACCCCGCCTCTCGGCCAAAGACAGCTGGGATAGGCCCTCGTGAGGATAAGCGGTAGAAAAAGAATGAATGAATGAGTGGTTAGCATGCAGGACTCACAGCTAGGAGACCCGAGTTCAATTCCACCCTCGGTCATCTCTGTGTGGAGTTTATGTGGGTTTTCTTCGGGTACTCCGGTTTCCTCCCACATTCCAAAAAAAACATGCTAGGTTAATTAGCGACTCCAAATTGTCCATAGGTATGAATGTGAGTGTGAATGGTTGTTTGTCTATATGTGCCTTGTGATTGGCTGGCCACCAGTGTAGGCGGGGTCCAGAAGACAGCTGGGATAGGCTCCAGCACCCTCCGCGACTCTTGTGAGGATAAGCAGTAGAAAATGAATGAATGCTATCTTTCGATATGCTACCACTATTTGGTGTATTTGTGACATCTGAAGTGTATCATGTCCAGAATTTGGGCTAGTTATTGTTGTTAACGTTAGCGCATGCTATTACAAATGATGCATGTAACAACAGTGAATCCAAACTACCAGCTATTAACATTGACAGCTTCCATCTGTGTGCAGACAGCATCATTCCATTCGGATGCTCTCAGCCTGTTTTCCCCTTTTTGTCTGTGGTTGTCTGATGACTCTTTGGATCCTGTCTCAAGAAGAGATAAACGCTTGGCTCTTTCATCTCCCAAAAAACTCATAAGCTGGTTTGTTGTTCTAAGACGAGAGCAACAAAGACGGATCCTCCGCTTGAGAATAAAACAAGCCATTGAAATCCGACGGTTGCGCAAGAAAGCCAAATATCGCCAACCCGAGTTGTCTTTGCCAGTAAACACACACGAGAGTCAGTGGACTCTGGATGTCACGGAGACGTGTCTATTGTAGTTGGACAGCTTTGGGGCTCCAGATGGAGCAAACGCACAAACAAAGCTAGCTAAACTGGGTGAATTGGAACCAAGACCAGCGGAGGTATGCAAGCCATCTAAGCTGACAATCCTGTCCCCGAATCAAAAGAAATGATCAGGTCTCACACCATGTCTTCGCCAGACACACTCCAGATTGTTGCGGGCTACCACGTCCCTGATGCGCCTCAGTTTCACCTGGACTGGTGGCCAGCCAATCACAGGGCACATATAGACAAACAACCATTCACACTCACATTCATACCTATGGACAATTTGGAGTCGCTAATTAACCTAGCATGTTTTTTTGGAATGTGGGAGGAAACCGGAGTACCCGGAAAAAAACCCACACATGCACGGGGAGAACATGGAAACTCCACACAGAGATAGCCGAGGGTGGAATTGAACTCGGGTCTCCTAGCTTTAAGGCTTGCGAGCTAACCACTTTTCCGCCGTACTGCCCATATTTGCATATTAACAATAATTCACGGTTCCATTTATTACAGTGAGTCTTCCAGGTCCTGATGCAGCAAAACAGTCCCAGACCATCACACTACCACCACCATATTTTACTGTTGGAATAATGTTCATTCATTTTCTACCGCTTATCCTCACGAGGGTCGTCACCGGCTGTCTTCGGGCAAGAGGCGGGGTACACCCGCCTACACTGGTGGCCAGCCAATCACAGGGCACATATAGTCAAACAACCATTCACACTCACATTCATACCTATGGACAATTTGGAGTCGCTAATTAACCTAGCATGTTTTTGGAATGTGGGAGGAAACCGGAGTACCCGGAGAAAACCCATGCAAAACTCCACACAGAGATGGCCGAGGGTGGAATTGAACTCGGGTCTCCTAGCTGTGAGGTCTGCGCGCTAACCACTCGACCACTGTGCAGTCTAAAACAAATATATTTTTTAGTTTTTTTTCTGTAAAATGTGAGATAATACACCGTTAGAAAGCCATCTTTATCATTCACTGATAATTTTTAAAAATAAAATAAAATAAAATAAAATAAAATAAAATAAAATAAAATAAAATAAAATAAAATAAAATAAAATAAAATAAATTTTTTTTTTTTTTTGTAATTTAATTTTTTTTTTCAAGTTTTTCCATCAATTAACCTAGCATGTTTTTGGAATGTGGGAGGAAACCAGAGTACCCGTAGAACATGCAAACTCCACACAGAGATGGCCGAGGGTGGAATTGAATGGAATGTTTCAATATCATTCTGAATGTTCTGAACTCCTGTTTCCAGTCCAGTCCAGTCCTGTTTGTTTGAATTGAAAGGAATAATGCTACCCGGACAGGTTTGTGTTGTTGTGTTGTTTCCTGTGCTATTATTTTTCTGACAAATACCACCACCACATGGTGGCGCTATCATTAAACACGAAGAAATTTCTCACACAGGTCAACACCTAAAGTAAACTTCGGATGTTTCGCCGAATCGCCATGAAATTTGGTACACGGAATTGGACCGACCGATGTGTAATTTACAGTCAATACACAATCAACAAGATATACATTACTTTCTTTGATATGTGGCTGCTAACACACTACGACGTGTCCACCGCCACAGTTTAGGTACCGTACCGCTATGGAGAACGCTGCCACAAAGTGGTTTAGTATTCCAGACCACGTTTAGCCTGGAACCAACGGTAAAATTCCAAAGGTGGAACTCTCAGGACTCATGTAGGGACTCTTTGGCTTTGGTGAAAAATGCTTAGAATTGGCCTGTCTTTCCTCAAATACAGTAAATTGTGCCCCCCCCCCTTTTATTCCTTTAACTACATGTGGTTTGACCACTAACCGCAGTCTGTGGCGTCTTCTCCCTCAAGGCCGGGCTGGCAGCCCATAAAGCAGCGGTAGGAGCCGATAGTGTTCTCGCAGCGCCAGGTACCACACACCGAGCTTCCGAACTCTTTGCACTCATTCAGGTCTGCAGAGAGAGAGGAAAGTGGTTGGTTAGAAAAGGGCATAAAAAGGGGGCACGAATGCAACCACATGTGACCCCTTCTCCCCCCTCTTTGCTTCCAGTGTGGTGGCTGTGCAGCTGTAGTCGGTCGTCCAGGCAGGAAGCCTGTGGTGTAGCTGTCCTCCATGAACGCAGCAGGCAAGAGGAATGGCCAAAAACAATATTATCACAGCAATCAAAGAACTCGTGAAGGAGCTAAAGGGAGACGTTCCAGAGGGAGAAATGGCTCCCGCTCACAATGGGGTCATTCACGACGCTTCTCCTTAGGGGAAAGACACTTCCATGTCATCAAGGAATCCTTATGGAAGAAAGCTGGAAGAGTGGCTTCAGAAATTTGTCCTGGTCAACTTTGGTTTTGGAAGTTATTATAAATGTAGCATAAGCTCAAATATATAAAGTATTTTTATACTAGTATTTTATACTATTATACTAGTATTTTTAATATTGAAAATGGAACCATTGATTGATTCATGGTTGCACGGAGATCGAGTGGTTAGCGCGCAGGCCTCACAACTAAGAGACCCGAGTTCAATTCCACCCCCAACCATCTCTGTGTGGAGTTTCGTGTGGGTTTTCTCCGGGTACTCCGGTTTCCTATTTTTTTTTATAATTTTTTTTTTAATTGTTTTATTTGTTTTAATTTTTTAATGGTTTTATTTCATTTGAACATACATCAGATGACAATTGAATGCATCACATAATCAGTTCACAGTTCCACATGTCCAAAAGGAGTAGGAAGAAGCAAAGCTTATTAAATCCTACCCCTCCATCTGGTACTTTTACAATCAGTAACTGTTACATTTGTTCACTTCCTGCTTTCCTAATATAATTTGAGTTTTTTTAATTTATTTTTTTAATTAAAAAATGTTTTTAATTGTTTTAATTTTTTATTTTTATTTTATTTTTTATGTAATTTTTTTATTTATTTTTTAAAATAAAATTCTTTTTTTTTATTTTTCAATTTTTTTTCATTTTTTTAAATGGTTTTATTTCATTTGAACATGCATCAGATTACAATTGAATGCATCACATAATCAGTTCACAGTTCCACATGTCCAAAAGGAGTAGGAAGAAGCAAAGCTTATTGAATCCTACCCCTCCATCTGGTACTTTTACAATCAGTAACTGTTACATTTGTTCACTTCCTGCTTTCCTAATATAATTTGAGTTTTTTTTTATTTTTTTTTAATTAAAAAATGTTTTTAATTGTTTTATTTGTTTTAATTTTTATTTTTATTTTATTTTTTTATGTAATTTTTTTATTTATTCATTTTAATAAAATTCTTTTTTTATTTTTTCAATTTTTTTTTCATTTTTTTAATGGTTTTACTTCATTTGAACATGCATCAGATTACAATTGAATGCATCACATAATCAGTTCACAGTTCCACATGTCCAAAAGGAGTAGGAAGAAGCAAAGCTTATTAAATCCTACCCCTCCATCTGGTACTTTTACAATCAGTAACTGTTACATTTGTTCACTTCCTGCTTTCCATAATACAGTTTAAGGTTTTTTTGTTGTTTTTTTTAAAATAATGTACCTCGTACCGAAGTACAAGGTGATATGAGCATCCAATGCCATAATGGGTACCATAGTAAGTGTCAATATAGTGATATTTATATATAGCACATCATGACTGGTTGTACCTGCTTTGGCCAATGGAAAAATGACTTACTTACTCCAAATAGAATATCATGTTATGTATGAATATCGTATTCAATGCAACACTCTTACCTTCACAATCAGCAGTGTCCTCGCTGTACTTGAAGCCGGCTTCACATAAACATATGAAGGAGCCATCGGTGTTGACGCACTGGCCCCGGACGCACACGTTCTCTTTACTGCACTCGTCAACATCTGAGTTAGAGACATGAGGGTGGATGAAGATTTGTAACAATCTGGCACACAATGAGTCCACATGGAGTATTATACAATATATTATCAACAAGTGGCTTGTTTGAACATATGAAAATATCCACCTCAGCCGCCGACTCGTAAATATTAATAGATGCTACATGCTGGATTAGCATGTAGCATGTTAGCATGTCTTTATGCCGCACACCATGCACACTCACACAATTGACGAAGATTATTTCAATGACACCTATTCATCTATCCATCTGTTTTTTATGCTACCCACCGTCACTTGGGTCATGGGTATGCTGGAGCCTACCCCAGTTGTCTTCCGGGCGAGAGGTGGGGTACACCCTGGACTGGTGGCCAGCCAATCACAGGGCACATATAGACAAACAACCATTCACACTCACATTCATACCTATGGACAATTTGGAGTCGCTAATTAACCTAGCATGTTTTTGGAATGTGGGAGAAAACCGGAATACCCGGAGAAAACCCACGCAAACTCCACACAGAGATGGCCGAGGGTGGAATTGAACTCGGGTCTCCTAGCTGTGAGGTCTGTCAAAATTATTTTGACAGTCAATTTGTTGAAAAGGCGGCATGGCGGTCTAGCGGTTAGCGCGCAGACCTCACAGCTAGGATACCGGGGTTCAATTCCACCGTCGGCCATCTCTGTGTGGAGTTTGCACATTTTCCCCGTGCATGGGTAGGTTTTCTCCGGTTTCCTCCCACATTCCAAAAAAACATGCTAGGTTAATTAGCGACTCCAAATTGTCCATAGGTATGAATGTGAGTGTGAATGGTTGTTTGTCTATATGTGCCCTGTGATTGGCTGGCCACCGGTCCAGGGTGTACCCCGCCTCTCGCCTGGAAGACAGCTGGGATAGGCTCCAGCATCCCTGCGACCCTCGTGAGGATAAGCGGTAGAAAATAAATGAATGAATGAATGACTGCAATTGGCTGGCGACCAAAGACAGCTGGGATAGGCTCCAGCATACCCATGACCCAAGTGACGGTAGGCAGCATAGAAAACAGATGGATAGATGAATGGGTGCCATTGAAATGATCTTCGTCAACTGTGTGAGTGTGCATGGTGTGCGGCATAAAGACATGAAATAAGGCCATTAAACAGCACTGAGAGCTTATCTTCCGTGTCAAAATGAAAATAACGATTCTGAAATGTTTAGGTGGGTCCTTTGATGAGGAGATCGGGAAGACCTAGGTTCGATTCCAAATTGTCCATAGGTATGAATGTGAGTGTGAATGGTTGTTTGTCTATATGTGCCCTGTGATTGGCTGACCACCAGTCACCAGGGTGTACCCCGCCTCTCCCCCGAAGACAGCTGTTGAAAAGAGAAGATTGTCGTCCATAACTGATGGCCCCTATTCCCCCCAGGACTATGACCAGTGGCTTGTGGCGGGACTAAACAAATTCGGTCATAAATTGGGCATACTCCAAAGGGTTCTTCAACCGAAGACCATGTTCCAATAATAAGGTCAATACTGTATTATCAATTACTGTACCTCGGCAGGCGGTCCGCCCATTTAGGGTGTCATACCCGTCGGGGCAGACGCACACGTAGGAGCCTTCGCTATTCAGACATTCTCCTTCCCCACATATTCCCGCCACGCTCAAACACTCGTTGATATCTGTGACGAATAAACATAAATGTCGACTTTCTATGCCAGCGATAAGAAGGGAAGTATAATTTTTATACCTCTGCAGGACGTCCCATCGATCAACTCCAGCCCGGCCGGGCAGGTGCAAGTATAGGATCCAATGGTGTTGGTGCACCGCCCCCCCACACAAAGACCCGCGTCATCACATTCATTCGTATCTGCGTCCAAACACAAACACGTCATGACGATTTTGCCAAGTTTTGTCATCTTTATGAAGTCCTTCCATTTCCAATTAGCGCTTTATTATGTACCGTTTGAAAATATTTGGAAAGTCATATTTTTTTCATCCCGGAAAAATTACTGGAAAAAATGATGAATGACGGATGAAAGAAATGGTTTATCGAGCAGATTACAGTTTGGTGTCGGTATGCAGCCTTGTAGTCCAGATCCACTGGTCCACCATGCTGCTTTTAGTTAGATATTAATTTGTCATATTTAGCTTTATTTAGCTTTATTCCTGATTGGCTGAGCAAAAACAAATGATTGAATGGGCCTGTGAGAGAGAGAGAGAGAGAGAGAGACGGAAACTCACCTTCACAGGAGAGACCATTGGGTGCCACAGTGAAGCCGGGGTCACAGGTCATGCAGGAGAAGGATCCCTCTGTGTTCGTGCAAACGCCCGTAGGACAAACACCTGGGGTTTGGCACTCGTTCATGTCTGGAAGACACAGGAAGACACTTGGGTAAAGACTCAGATACCTGTGCAAATGCTCTATCTTTGTTGTCTTGTAATATTATTATTATTTTTAAAATATATTTTTATTATATTATTATTATTAATATTATTATAATTATTATAATACAATATTTTATATTATTTATTATAATTATATTATTATTATTAGTAGTATTATTGTTATTATTATTATTATTATTATTATTATTATTGTTGTTGTTGTTGTTGTTTGGTAATATTACTATAATTTTTAAATATATTTTTATTATATTATTATTATTGTTATTGTTATTATTATATAATATATTATATATTGTTATAATATAATATAATATAATATAATATAATATAATATAATATAATATAATATAATATAATATAATATAATATAATATAATATAATATAATATAATATAATATAATATAATATAATATAATATAATATAATATAATATTCTATTATATTATATTAATATAATATAATTCACTTTTATTATATAATATAATATAATATAATATACTATTATATTATATTAATATTATATTATATTATATTATATTATATTATATTATATTATATTATATTATATTATATTATATTATATTATATTATATTATATTATATTATATTATATTATATTATATTATATTATATTATATTATATTATATTATATTATATTTATTGTTGTTTTCTGGTAATATTATTATTATTTTTTAATATATTTGTAATGTTATATTTATATTAATAATATTATTATAATTATTATAATATATTATATTATTATAATTCTAATATTATTATTAATATTATATTATATTGTTATTATTATTATTATTATTGTTGTTATTGTCTGGTAATATTATTTTTAAAATATATTTTTATTATTATTATATTATTATTAGTAGTAGTAATATTATTATCATTATTATAATATAATATATTATATTATATATTATTATAATTATATTATTATTATTATTATTGTTGTTGTCTGGTAATATTATTATTTTAAAAATATATTTTATTATTATTATATTATTACTAGTAGTAGTAATATTATTATCATTATTATAATATAATATATTATTATTATTATTATTATTATTATTATTATTATTATTATTATTATTATTATTATTATTATTATTATTATTATTATTATTATTATTATTATTATTATTATTATTATTATTATTATTATTATTATTATGTTAGGTACATATTATAACGATGCCTGAGTGCTTCACATACATGACAGTACATACATAGTCTTAATTCCTCCACACAGACAGTGCTTTGTTAAAACAGTAAGGAGGCAAAATGATCCCAGACTCCGAAACAGCTATTACAGGTGGCGTATCATTTCTGAATACACAAACTGGGATCACTGGGATCCGTCTTATGTGATCACTAAAAATTCCACGCCTGAGTACAGATTGTATTTTCTGGAAGGATGGGCGGGGAATAATTCGGGGCCACGGTTAAATGATTGC
The DNA here is from genome assembly GCF_030265055.1 of Doryrhamphus excisus. Lineage (NCBI taxonomy): Eukaryota > Metazoa > Chordata > Actinopteri > Syngnathiformes > Syngnathidae > Doryrhamphus > Doryrhamphus excisus. The sequence continues at coordinate 18,935,841 of NC_080478.1, forward strand.
TTGGTCTTTGCCTTTGGGTGAACAGCCTGAGTTCCACATTGTTAGCTTAGCGAGGAAGGATGCGCTGTGGTTGACTTGACTTCAAATTGAAGCTTTAACATTTTCCATGATATTATTTAAATCCTGTCAGAGGCCCACGCTTGGACCCGGGGTTGTTTTGTAAAAACTTTTTCCCAGCGCAAAGACACACGTCGGTGGGGGATCTTCCTCTCGGGCTTGATCCCCACTTCCATAAAAACACACGCAGCGCGGAATACGTGAATAACTGAGGTCATATTTGAATTAAATCATCATCCGGTTTTCTCATTCTCATGAGGTCATTGTAAAACTAACATTCCCGCGTTGGGCAAAGTGGACGTTTTATTTCATTGATGCCATAAATCCTGTCATCACATGGTATTGGGTACTGTAATGTTTGTGTCTAATCATCTTATTTTATTGTGGCCTGCATCTGCTTAAATCATTAATTACTCAGCTCATTATTTCTTTAGGGCTGCACGGTGGACAAGTGGTTAGCGCCCAGGGCTCACAGCTAGGAGACCCGAGTTCAATTCCACACTCGGCCATCTCTGTGTGGAGTTTGCATGTTCTCCGGGTACTCCGGTTTCTTCCCACATTCCAAAAACATGCTAGGTTAATTAGCGACTCCAAATTGTCCATAGGTATGAATGTGAGTGTGAATGGTTGTTTGTCTATATGTGCCCTGTGATTGGCTGGCCACCAGTCCAGGGTGTACCCCGCCTTTCGCCCGAAGACAGTTGGGATAGGCTCCAGCACCCCCGCGACCTTCATGAGGATGTGGGTGTCTACCAACCTGATGGTTGGTTCGATCCCCAGTCAAGGTTATTCTGCAATATTTCAGCTTCTGGCTGCACGATGAATGAGTGGTTAGCACCCAGGCCTCACAGCTAGGAGACCCGAGTTCAATTCCACCCTCGGCCATCTCTGTGTGGAGTTTGCATGTTCTCACCGTGCATGCGTGGGTTTTCTCCGGGTACTCCGGTTTCCTCCCACATTCCAAAAACATGCTAGGTTAATTAGCGACTCCAAATTGTCCATAGGTATGAATGTGAGTGTGAATGGTTGTTTGTCTATATGTGCCCTGTGATTGGCTGGCCACCAGTCCAGGGTGTAACCCGCTGGGATAGGCTCCAGCACCCCCTGCGACCCTCTTGAGTATAAGTGGTAGAAAATGAATGAATGAATTAATTTTCTAGAGGAGTGGTTAGCACGCAGACCTCACAGCTAGGAGACCCGGGTTCAATTCCACCCTCGGCCACACTCGGCATGCGTGGGTTTTCTCCGGGGACTTGCTCCGGCATTCCAAAAACATGCTAGGTTAATTAGCGACTCCAAATTGTCCATAGGTATGAATGTGAGTGTGAATGGTTGTTTGTCTATATGTGCCCTGTGATTGGCTGGCCACCAGTCCAGGGTGTACCCCGCCTCTCGCCCCAAGACAGCTGGGATAGGCTCCAGCACCCCTGTGACCCTTGTGAGGATAAGCGGTAGAAAATGAATGAATGAATGAATGGTACTCCTCTTGTATATTTCGTAACTACCCTTTGAGTGTTAAGTCGCAGTGTGATGATTTTAGCTTTCTTTCTAAGCCGACACCGTGAATCGATGAACAATTTCCCATGGGTTGATAAGCTCATTGTGAGTTTTCTTATAATTCATGATTGGCTATTGTCATGTGAGTGTGAATGGTTGTTTGTCTATATGTGCCCTGTGATTGGCTGGCCACCAGTCCAGAGTGTGGAAATGAATGAATGAATTATTTCTTTCATTCTTTCTGTGAATGTTCTGAACTTCTATTTCTATGCCTGTGTTAAATCCTGTCATAGCAGGAATGTATTGAATCAACAGCGCCTTGCTTCTGGCGGACTTCAATAAATCAACGTAATAAATCAAAAATGAATTCATATTCAATCAATGAATTATTAAGCACGGTAGTTATTTTACCCTCGCAGCCGTAACCGTCCTCGGTCACTTGCATGCCGGCCCCACAGCTCCTGCAGGTATAAGATCCCAGGGTGTTTGAACACAGCTGGCCGGGGCACACGTCGCTAGCTGCCAAGCATTCATCCACATCTGGAGACAAATATACAAACACATAATAACGCAGGCTGCCATCGCTGATGAAATTACCGAAATGAAAAGTCAGTGAAGCAAAAAAAAAAAAAACGTCAACACTTGAATGTTTCTCGTTGAGTTATCAGCAGCGTGGTTGACATCATGCGCTATTTTTAGACCGTTGCGTCATTGTTTTGTTTTGAGTTAAATAATCGGTGCTAGAGTTAATGACGTTAATCAGCCAGCTGTGATGTGACGTCTGAGAAATGAAACGCGGGCTAACCTGAACCAGAGAAACTCGGGCAAATCCATTGTAAACAAACATGTGCGTGCAAATAAACAAACGTCGGGATAGCCAAAAGTCTCACCATCACACCGCCGTCCATCCGACGAGATTCTGAAACCGGGCTGACAGCTGACACATGTGAAGGAACCCTCTGTGTTTGTGCATGTTCCCCGGGGGCATGTCGTGGGCAGCGTACATTCGTCGACGTCTGGCACGAAACATCAGCACAGGATATTAGATCTTCACTGCACAACAAGGGGAATCTCGGCAGCCAATAAAAATCATCTAATTGACTGTGAGAGTTTGATAAGACGCAGGAAGCAATGTATGGTTTACTGACCTTCACAGAGTTCTCCGTCATATGACACCCTGTACCCGGTGGGGCAGTTCTCACAGGTGTAGGAACCCTCGGAGTTTAGACATATTCCATTGGCGCACGTTGACAGGGACTGGCACTCGTCAATATCTGGGTGGAACACGAACGCAACATGTTTGAAACGCAAATCAATGTGAAAGGACATGACAATAGAATTCATTCATTCAGGGGTGGCAGGGGTGCTGGAGCACCATGGGAAATCATTCATCGACTCACGGTGTCAGCTTAGAAAGAAAGCTAAAATCATCACACTGCGACTTAACACTCAAAGGGTAGTTACGAAATATACAAGAGGAGTACCATTCATTCATTCATTTTCTACCGCTTATCCTGGCAGGGGTGCTGGAGCCTATCCCAGTTGTCTTCTTGGAGCGAGAGGCAGGGTACACCCTGGACTGGTGGCCAGCCAATCACAGGGCACATATAGACAAACAACCATTCACACTCACATTCATACCTATGGACAATTTGGAGTCGCTAATTAACTTAGCATGTTTTTGGAATGTGGGAGGAAACTGGAGTACCCGGAAAAAACCCACGCATGCACGGGGAGAACATGCAAACTCCACACAGAGATGTCTGAAGGTGGAATCAAACTCGGGTCTCCTAGCTGCGGAGCCTGCACGCTAATCACTCGTCCGCCGTGCAGCCAAAATATGTAACATTCATTAATTTTCTACCGCTTTTTCTCACAAAGGTCGCGGGCGGTGCTGGAGCCTATCCCAGCTGTCTTCTTGGGGCGAGAGGCGGGGTACACCCTGGACTGGTGGCCAGCCAATCACAGGGCACATATAGACAAACAACCATTCACACTCACATTCATACCTATGGACAATCTGGAGTCGCTAATTAACCTAGCGTGTTTTTGGAACGTAGGAGGAAACCGGAGTACCCGGAGAAAACCCACAAAATTTCCACACAAAATGGCCAAGGGTGGAATTGAACTCAGGTCTCTTAGCTGTGAGGCCTGCAAGCTATCCACTTTTTACACCATGCATCCATGAATCAATCAATCATTCATTCATTCATTCATTTTCTACCGCTTATCCTCCGGAGTGTCGCAGGGATGCTGGAGCCTATCCCAGCTGTCTTCTGGAGAGAGGCGGGGTACACCCTGGACTGGTGGCCAGCCAATCACAGGGCACATATAGACAAACAACCATTCACACTCACATTCATACCTATGGACAATTTGAAGTCGCTAATTAACCTAGCATGTTTTTGGAATGTGAGAGGAAACCGGAATACCCGGAAAAAACCCACGCATGCACAGTGGAGAACATGCAAACTCCACACAGAAATGGCCGACGGTGGAATTGAACCTGGGTAATCTATCTGCGGGGCCTGCACACTAACCACCGTGCAGCCTCACTCCTAGCATTCATTTTCTACCGCTTTTCCTCACGAGGGTCACAGGGGTTTCTGGAGCCTATCCCAGCTGTCTTCGGGCGACAGGCAGGGAACACCCTGGACTGGTGGCCAGCCAATCACAGGGCACATATAGACAAACAACCATTCACACTCACATTCATACCTATGGACAATTTGGAGTCGCTAATTAACCTAGCATGTTTTTGGAATGTGGGAGGAAACCGGAGTACCCGGAGAAAACCCACGCAATCTCCACACAGAGATGGCCGAGGGTGGAATTGAACTCGTGTCTCTTAGCTATGAGGCCTGCGTGCTAACCACTTTTTTTACACCGTGCATCCATGAATCAATCAATCATTCGTTCATTTTCTAACGCTTATCGTCCCGAGTGTCGCAGGGATGCTGGAGCCTATCCCAGCTGTCTTCTTGGGGCGAGAGGCGGGGTACACATATAGACAAACAACCATTCACACTCACATTTGAAGTCGCTAATTAACCTAGCATGTTTTTGGAATGTTGTAGGAAACCGGAGTACCCGGAGAAAACGCATGCATGCACGGGTAGAACATGCAAACTCCACACAAAGATAGCAGAGGGTGGAATTGAACTCGGCTCTCCTAGCTGTAAGGCTTGTGAGCTAACCACTCGTCCGCCGTGCAGCCCATATTTGCATATTAACAATAATTCATGGTTCCATTTATCACAGTGAGTCTTCCAGGTCCTGATGCAGCAAAACAGTCCCAGACCATCACACTACCACCACCATATTTTACTGTTGGAATAATGTTCATTCATTTTCTACCGCTTATCCTCACGAGGGTCGTCACCGGCTGTCTTGGGGCAAGAGGCGGGGTACACCGTGGACTGGTGGCCAGCCAATCACAGGGCACATATAGACAAACAACCATTCACACTCACATTCATACCTATGGACAATTTGGAGTCGCTAATTAACCTAGCATGTTTTTTTTGGAATGTGGGAGGAAACCGGAGTACCCGGAAAAAACCCACGCATGCACGGGGAGAACATGCAAACTCCACACAGAGATGGACGAGAGTAGAATTGAACTCGGGTCTCTTAGCTGCGAGGCCTGTGCGCTAACCACTCGACCACGGTGCAGCCATGAATCAATCATTCATTCATTTTCCTCCGGAGCGTCACAGGGTGCTGGAGCCTATCCCAGGCGGGGTACACGCTGGACTGGTGGCCAGCCAATCACAGGGCACATATAGACAAACAACCATTCACACTCACATTCATACCTATGGACAATTTGGAGTCGCTAATTAACCTAGCATGTTTTTGGAATGTGGGAGGAAACCGTAGAAAACCCACGCATACACGGCGGAGAATATGCAAATTCCACACAGAGATGGCCGAAGGTGGAATTGAACCCTGGTCTCTTAGATGTGAGGTCTCCGCGCTAACCACTCGACCTTTTTTTTGGTTTTATTTTGTTGAAATAGAGATTCCTAACAAAGTCAAAAACCCTGAATACAATAAACAAATGTCATGTGATTGTTTTTACGTATTAAAATATAAAACGGGCTATGAATGAGGAGCACCTCGAGGGTTTGAACATGCCGTACCTTCACACCTCCGTCGATCCTGAGACACTCTGTAGCCAGCCTTGCATCTGGTGCAGGTGTACGACCCCGCCGTGTTGGCGCACACGCCGCCGAGACACCAGTCACCCTGAACGCACTCGTCCACATCTGGAGACGCACACGCATCCGGTTTAGCGGGAATAAAACAACAACATCAAAAATGCATTCCGATGTCTGGCAGCCATAACACATTTGTCCGTGTCATAAAGTTCACCATTAAAAAAAAAAAAAAAAAAAAGGGGGCGTCGCCGAAGCAGAGCAGCACGCCGAAATGAACAAACGTCTACCTACATGAGCATCGGTGTGGAAAATAATCAATATTTTTTTTTTTTTTAATTAAATAAAACTAAAAATGTCAAAATAATCAAAATTAATCGATACATTGATACGCATGAGCACGATGCGACTCGCAGCGTTTGTGGATATCTCTTTATTGCTCGCTGGTTCTACCATATCTTACTTATTGTGTGGAAATATGGGCTAATAACTATAAAAGCAATCTTCACTCGCTAAATGTACTGCAAAAAAGGCCAGTAAGGATAATTCATAATGGCGCCTACAGAGAACATACTAACTCCTTATTTCTAAAATCACAAATATCCCACATTCCAAAAACATGCTAGGTTAATTAGCAACTCCAAATTGTCCATAGGTATGAATGGTCGCCGGCCAATTGCAGTCATTCATTCATTCATTTATTTTCTACCGCTTATCCTCATGACGGTCGCAGGGATGCTGGAGCCTATCCCAGCTGTCTTCCAGGTGGCCAGCCAATCACAGGGCACATATAGACAAACAACCATTCACACTCACATTCATACCTATGGACAATTTGGAGTCGCTAATTAACCTAGCATGTTTTTGGAATGTGGGAGGAAACCGGAGAAAACCTACCCATGCACGGGGAAAATGTGCAAACTCCACACAGAGATGGCCGACGGTGGAATTGAACCCTGGTATCCTAGCTGTGAGGTCTGCGCGCTAACCACTAGACCGCCATGCCGCCTTTTCAACAAATTGACTGTCAAAATAATTTTTTAAATTATTTTAATTAATTAATTTTAATTAATTTAATTTTTTTAATAATTCCAAAAACATGCTAGGTTAATTAGCCACTCCAAATTGTCCATAGGTATGAATGTGAGTGTGAATGGTTGTTTGTCTATATGTGCCCTGTGATTGGCTGGCCACCAGTCCAGGGTGTAGATAGCTTTCCAAAAAAAAAAAAAAAAAAACAGGCTTCACTACGTATCTTAAAACAAACCTAGAGCATACTGTATTGCATCTATAGTGTATTGCTGTCAATAATAACAGCAGCAGATCAATATCCCTGGAAGATGGAAGTTTCAATACGGACACATAAGCAGTGGAAAGTAGCGGCATTTAGCAAAAGGATGGAGCAATGGTGGCAGCCACAGACCATTTCCCTTTCCTCATGATTTCTATCTGATTCCTGCCTGGCTGGTTTTTCCATCTTTCCAGTGTCCTTGCCACTCGTGGTGCAATGAGGCGGCCAATGCAGCCCACAAAGCTGCTCAGCGACGGCCAGTAGGTTTGCTGCACAGCGTCAAGAGTGTGGAGGAGACACCGAGAGACAGGCCAGTACACTACGGGAGGACACTATCTACTACTTTGTGTAAAGCAGTGTACAAAGCGGGGGTTGCTGGAGCCTATCCCAGCTGTCTTTGGGGCGAGAGGCGGGGTACACTCTGGACTGGTGGCCAGCCAATCACAGGGCACATTAAGTCAAACAACCATTCACACTCACATTCATACCTATGGACAATTTGGAGTCGCTAATTAACCTAGCATGAGAACATGCAAACTCCGAGGGTGGAATTGAACTCGGGTCTTCTAGCTGTTTCTTTTTTTGTGTGTGTCCCGTCCCGATAGTATTATTGATTTAAATCAGGGGTCTCAAACATGCGGCCCACGGGCCAAATGTGGCCCGCAGGACACTACTTTGAGGCCCCCGCCTTGATATGAAAGTTTAATGTTAGTGCGGCCCCGCGCAAGTTTGATATGGATGCTGTATGGTATCATGTACCCAGAAAAAATTATTACGTTTGATTCATGTTCATGTTAAAGGTTAAATAACTGTTAATAGTTATCCTCCCTATCCGTGTGGAAGTGGTAAGTTTTTGGCTATTTAAGTTGAAAGGAAATAACTTGAAGGCTACCGTTTAGGTCGCTAGCTAACTCTAGTTTGCGAGTTAGCATGTGTCTCAAGACCCTGCAGTTGCGCAATATGTTGTAAATATAAAAAGTATTAATGTGACTATAGTCGTGTTTTGTCATGTCTACAGGGCTCTAATAATGCTTTGTTCATTTTAATGTGAAAAAAAATAATTTGTCTACCCACCAACTATATGTGGTTTATTAAGTTTTATTTTTTTTTTGCCGTTTTATTATTATTATTATATTTATTTATTACTGATTGATTGATTTTCTTTATTTTTGATTTATTTATTTTTCATTTTATTTTGTGTAGAAAAATAAAAATTATGATATTTGAGAACAGTGGAATGTTTTATCAGAGCTTTTATTGTGGAAAATCGGAACCAAAGCGAAGTTTATTCATTTTTCTGTTTTTAATAAATGCGTTTTTTTTGTTTTTTTGGGGGGAAAACCTGATGCGGCCCAGCCTCGCCCAGACCCTAGATTGAATGGAGTTGAACATGAAACATGAAATATTCCTACCTTCACATCTCAGCCCGTCTACAGACGGTTGAAACCCTGCATCGCAGCTCTGGCAAGTGTAGGAACCGGGAGTGTTGACGCAGATTCCTTCAGGACACTTCTTATTCGCCGCACACTCATCGATATCTAAGAAAGAAATTGGACACTTTAAGATGAGAAGCATGACTTCCACGGCATCGTCACTCACCTTCGCAGGCTTTGCTATCTGAGGTGGCTTGGTAACCGTGGCCACAAGAGCATCTGTGGGTTCCTTCTAGATTGACGCAACGTCCATGGAGACAGACCCCCGGAAGCAAACACTCATTCACATCTGGAGAAAGAGTGGAAAATGGAAGTGGGCTCATAGGAAATAAAAAAAAAGACCCTTTAAAAAAAAAAAAAAAAACTTTAAATTTGCCATGGAGCTTCTGCGTTAGCATGAGTGGAAACTATTTACACAGCTGCTACTTTGTGGCGTTACCTTGGCATACGTTGTCCACTGTGAGTTTGTATCCATGGAAACAGTTGCACCTATAGGAGCCTTCGGTGTTGACACACCTTCCACGGCCGCATATGTTTTGGTTCAAGCACTCGTTTACATCTGTGGACATAGCAAGCGTATTATTGTTTCATTTATGTTGTGAAAATTAATTTCTGGGGATCACAATAGATACAATATCTTACTTATTGTGTGGAAAATATGGACTAATAACTATAAAAAAGCAATCTTCACTCGCTAAATGTACTGCAAAAAAAGGTAAGTAAGGATAATTCATAATGCCGCCTACAGAGAACATACTAACTCCTTATTTCTAAAATCACAAATATCACATTACAATACATATTAAATACAATACAATAAATTAAATTAAATTAAAAAAAATAACTTCAACTATATTAGGAAAGCAGGAAGTGAACAAATGTAACAGTTACTGATTGTAAAAGTACCAGATGGAGGGGTAGGATTTAATAAGCTTTGCTTCTTCCTACTCCTTTTGGACATGTGGAACTGGGAACTGATTATGGGATGCATTCAACTGTAATCTGATGCATGTACAAATGAAATAAAACATTTTAAAAAAATTTAAAACATTTTTTTTTCATTAAATTAAAAAAAATCATTTATATTAGGAAAGCAGGAAGTGAACAAATGTAAGTTACTGATTGTAAAAGTACCAGATGGAGGGGTAGGAGTTAATAAGCTTTGCTTCTTCCTACTCCTTTTGGACATGTGGAACTGTGAACTGATTATGTGATGCATTCAATTGTAATCTGATGCATATTCAAATGAAATAAAAGCATAAAAAAATGTAAAAAATTAAAAACAATTTTTTAAAATTTTTTTTTTTTTTTTTAAACTTAAATTATAATACAAAGGCAGGAAGTGAACAAATGTAACTGTTACTGATTGTAAAAGTACCAGATAAGCTATGCTTCTTCCTACTCCTTTTGGACATGTGGAACTATGAACTGATTATGTGATGCATTCAATTGTAATTTGATGCACTTTCAAATGAAATTAAACCATTACCATTACCATTACTATTTAAATATGGTTCATAAATTCCAGCATAATACTTGTGCAAAGTAAACCTGACTCATTAGAACCTTTTTTTTACGATTACAACCTTTTCCACTTGATGAGTCAGAGCCATTTGACCCAGCGTTTATTACTCGTGTATAATTTAGTGGAACCTGTCAAATGTTAACGACAAAACAAGAGGTCTGATTATGTGAAAGATGCCGAGTCAGAGAAACAGACGTTACGTAAGAGTCCTTCATCTGCAAAAGGAGGTGGAGAAAGAACAATACCGAGAGGTGATAGATGGAGTCAAAAGAAAGCCAGAAAGTCACAAATACGGTTTTGTTTGGCCTTGACTCAGCCTGTGTGCTAATTTCTGACAAGGCAATGGTATGGGAGGTCGTTTAGGGCAAAATATATCAAACATGTATACTTACAATGTACTGAAACACACTGATTTTTGGCAGATATGCCCCCAAAAAAGAGGCAAAACACGTCAAAAATCACACAAACACTAATAATGGCTTCACATGGTACATTCAATGTCTGTTTAAACTTAGGTTATTCAGCGTCCGCCTGTGTAACAGAGTTAAAAATGCACTAAATGTGTGAATTTATTATTATTTAACAATTATGTTAATTTAATCTCAATTAGTTATTTATATTTCTTATTTTGTTCAGTTTATTTTCATCACTTTCCTTGTATATGCTTTATTTTATCCTTTCGCTTTTGCTCCTCCTGGGCTTCCGTAGTTGGCCCAGCTCTGGTAGCACTTCCGCTCTTTGCCACACAACCTGGTTGGCATTAATAAGGGTAAGTTCAGTTAAAGAACTGCAGATAAAATGTGTTGTTTAGTTTAAAATTTGGTTATCTGTGTTATGTATATTGTTTTTATGTCGATATATTTGTCATTTTATGTTATTTTGATCGTTTGTTTTAGCTTTTCATTTCCACTTCCGGTAGGACTTGCGTTACACAAGTAGGCCCGTCGTGTTTTTTTTGTTACATTGTGTAATTTATTTTCCGTCTTTTTAGGTTGCAGAAGTGGAGAGAAAATAACTTTATTTTCATTCTTTTATCCTTCAGGTATGTGTTTTTCATTTTTTGTAATCATAATACTTTTTTCACGTGTCATTAATCACTCCTTCCCATACACTTCCCCACTCCGTTACTTATGTTGGCCACTAGTCGGCAGTGTTGTGAAACGTTGTAAATATAAAATGTGTGTTTTGTTTACCATTAAAAGAAGTACTTCCTTTCTTTGCCACACAACGTGGTTGGCATTGAAAAGGGGTGCAGAAGTGGAGAGAAAATAAGTTTATTTTCATTCTTTTATCCTTCAGAAACCTAACAGAGGCCGTTGTGGAAAAATAAACTCGGTTCAGTGTAACCGGAAAACACCTGAAACTGAGCATCAAAATAAAACACACTCAAAAAAAAAAAATCTAAGTTTTTAAAAATTAGTTTTTATATTAACGCCTAAATCAGAAGTAGCTGGAGTGGTCCCTTCCTGTAAACCTATTGTTTTGTTGTTGTTTTTTTATAGACTTTGCTATAAAAACTTCATATCCGATCCGCTCCGATCCAATCCGGCCAATTGGGCGCTAATTGCCACAGTCCAAAAAATGGGAACAGCCACTTCATGCCGGATTATCGGCAGTAAACTTCAATGAGTATTATAGAGACTTTACTTTCAGTTGGTATTCATTCACTTTTTCACATTGATACACAGCGAGCTGACAAACCAAGTACTTTATGAAAAGTACTGTGTGGAAGCCGGGCGATTAAATAATATAAATATATAAATTGGCCGCAGATTTTCCCCAAATTTTAATTTCACACCTGAAACTGAGTTGTGAGCATCAAAATAAAACACACTCAAAAAAAAAATTTATAACATTATTTTGAAGCATCAAAATCAGAAGTAGCTGGAGTGGTCCCCTTCCTGTAAACATATTGTTTTTTTTTACATTTTTATAGGCTTTGCTATAAAAAAATTCATACACGAGAGACAAGTATTTTGCGTACATTTACAATTCATAAAAAACAAACCACCTCGATTTTTTGCTTAGTTTTGAGTTTTTAGCATGTTCAACATGAGTGTATTTTATTCTGAAACTCACAAGTCAGTTTCAGGTGTCTTCCGGTTACACTGAGCTGGGCTTCCGGGTGCGCCGAATTTATTTTTCCACACACGCACGCTGAATAAGCTTAAACAGACAAAAAAATACTACTACTCGTGTGTGAATATTATATCTGTGTGTGTTTATTTGCACTTTTTAACATGTGTGTGTACCCCATTATCAGTGTGTTTGTTTGTGGGTACTGTGTGGAAACCGGGCGATTAAATAATATAAATTGTCCGCAGATTTTTTTTCCCCAAGGAGAAGAAAATCAATGGCAAGGTCTTCCCGAAGTCCATTTCATTTCCCATTTCTGGAATACTCAACCCAGGAGCTCAGGTTTCCAAACAAATTAGAAGGGTCCAAGGTCATGGAGAGGGGGATGTGGTAAGTCACACCAGTCGGGCTGTTATGTAACAAGTCCCCATTTTGGGTTCAGCGTGAGCGGCACGCACCATATGTGCTATAGGTCGGTGGTTTTCAAGCACTGTCCCGCAGCACACTAGTGTACCTTGAGAAACCAATCCAATATCACTTTTTATAATTAACATTGATTAATCATCATTTGGAAATATTATGTCAATAGCCATTATGTCAATAGTATACATGGACCCAAATATTCCAATTGCATTTGGTTTATTTGCTCAAACGGAATATTCCTTTTCCCAATCCGATTTGAGGTATCTTGTACCCGCTCAAACGGAAACTTGTCAGACTGCGTTCTTCTTCTTTGTGGTGTTTTTCTTCTTCTGTTGTTTATTAGCGGTCTTCTGCTGCTGCATGGTTTTGCACCGTACTCAGTATATTTCATTCTTTTGGCCATCTTTGCCAGAAGGCTTGGTTCTGCAGCTTTAGCTAGGTGACTAATGACCGAGGTACACTACCGCATTACCCAGTAATAATCGAGTTTTGGTGTTTGACCTGGAAAATATCATCAGGAAAGATAGATATGGTCAGCCGTATTGCAGTAGAAAATAGATGGACGGATTAAAATGCATAAAAAAGTTGTTGATTTTGAATATTTTTAACAGTGATTTCTGTGATGTTTACTTTAAAATGTTAGCAAACATACATTTTTATTGTGGTAAATGCTTGAGAGCCAGATACAGTCATCAAAAGAGCCCTACCTGGCTCCCGAGCCATAGGTTCCCTACCTCTGTCATAGAGCCTCCACAGTGACAGCTCCGTCCCCATCGTTGTATTACTGCCCAGCAGTGGCGATAAAGTCCTGTCGGCCTCTAGCGGCCTCTCAACAGCACAGTGGTACTCGCTCTCCAACAATAACAATCTGTTTATTCAAAGCTGTTGCCAAGAGAAAATATTCGGACTCTCCTAAATTGAAGTATTATAAACAATGTTTTTTGTTACAGGGGCACTGATATCACAAGATCAACAATAACAGTGAAGATGTTTAAACAGTATTGTGGATATTGCAGGGGGGCTGCTGAGCTAATATTTCATACACGGAGTCACTGAGTGGACGACTGAGTACAAATATGGCTGTCATCGCTGTGGTTTCAGCTTGTCATGTCGGCCTTATCGTGTTCCGTAAAACATCCAACAGGAGTATAAAAATACACGTCATTCATATACCGTTCGTACACGTAAGCAGTCGGAACGCCTGGTGTAGGATCGCAGACTGTCGGCAGCTCATTACCGGTACGGATTGTTGCCATGTGAACTTTGCTTTGTCTGGCAATTCCATTCGGGAAGAGTAGGTTCCAAATGGGAATGTCATGCAAGATGCTTTCAAGAATTAGAGGGAAACTTGAGTTATTTCCATTGAACTGGTTCAAAGACGTGAAGTGGTAAAGAATGGATAGTGGTTCTTTTAGAGTTGCGATACTATGGTAATGGTAATGGTAATGGTTTTATTTCATTTGAACATGCATCAGATTACAATTGAATACATCCCATAATCAGTTCACAGTTCCACATGTCCAAAAGGAGTAGGAAGAAGCAAAGCTTATTAAATCCTACCCCTCCATCTGGTACTTTTACAATCAGTAACTGTTACATTTGTTCACTTCCTGCTTTCTAATATAATTAAATTTTTATTTTATTTTATTTTTTTAATTTAATGAATTTGTTTTTGTTTTTAATTAATTTTTTTAAATAGTTTTATTTCATTTGAACATGCATCAGATTACAATTGAGTGCATCACATAATCAGTTCACAGTTCCACATGTCCAAAAGGAGTAGGAAGAAGCAAAGCTTATTAAATCCTACCCCTCCATCTGGTACTTTTACAATCAGTATCTGTTACATTTGTTCACTTCCTGCTTTCCTAAAAATAATTTAATTTTATTTAATTGTATTTTTTTTATTAAAAATATATATTTTTAATTTTTTTTATTTTTTAAATGGTTTTATTTCATTTGAAAATGCATCAGATTACAATTGAATGCATCACATAATCAGTTCATAGTTCCACATGTTCAAAAGGAGTAGGAAGAAGCAAAGCTTATTAAATCCTGGTACTTTTACAATTAGTATCTGTTACATTTGTTCACTTCCTGCTTTCCTAAAAATAATTTAATTTTATTTTATTGTATTTTTTTATTAAAAATATATATTGGAATTTTTTTAAAATTTTTAAATTTTTTTTAAATGGTTTTATTTCATTTGAACATGCATCAGATTACAATTGAATGCATCACATAATCAGTTCACAGTTCCACATGTCCAAAAGGAGTAGGAAGAAGCAAAGCTTATTAAATCCTACCCCTCCATCTGGTACTTTTACAATCAGTAACTGTTACATTTGTTCACTTCCTGCTTTCCTAAAAATAATTTAATTTTATTTAATTGTATTTTTTAAATTAAAAATATATATTTTTATTTATTTTTTATTTTTTTCAATTTTTTTAAATTGTTTTATTTCATTTGAACATGCATCAGATTACAATTGAATGCATCCCATAATCAGTTCACAGTTCCACATGTCCAAAAGGAGTAGGAAGAAGCAAAGCTTATTAAATCCTACCCCTCCATCTGGTACTTTTACAATCAGTAACTGTTACATTTGTTCACTTCCTGCTTTCCACAATACAGTTTATTTTTTTTTGGTTTTTTTTTTGCATTGTTTGAGGTCCTTACTCAATCCATTCCATAGTTTGATTCCACATACTGAAATGCTATGGCTAGCATAACGTAGTCCTAGCATAGAAGTGTTTCAAATGGAGTTCTTCCCTGAGATCATATTTCTCCTCTCTTGTAGAGAAGATAATTGGTTATTTTTAGCCTTATGCATTATTTTAGCTGTTTACTAGCGGTGACTAGCTAGCTAAAATATTGGGCTTAATTTACGGTGATGATGTCACTGGTCATGTGGTGCTGTGTGATGTCACCCTTACCCGCACATCTATCACTGATAGGCCTGAAGCCCGGGCTGCAGACCTGGCATTGGAAGGAGCCTACAGTATTGACGCAGGCACCGCTGGGACAGGAGCTGGGATCTTGGCACTCGTCTACGTCTGTTCAGGGGTCATAAATTATGATTAGTTATTAGTTATATGAGTTATTCAAATATTAGACGCAAAACATTTTTTTTTATCGTCGTCGTTACCTTCACACTGGTCTCTCCAGGATTTGACAAAGCCAGTGTTGCATTCACACGTAAAAGAACCTTCGGTGTTGACACACTGGCCATTGTGACACTTGTTGGGCATGCTGCACTCATTAATGTCTGCAACAAGAAAGACGTAACAATAAAGCTCACCGCCGTATTAATAACTTAAAATAACCGCTGCACGCTCACCTTGGCAGAACTTCCTGTTCTGTGTGATCACCTGGCTGTAGCCGCTGTAGCACTGGCATGCATACGAGCCGTAGTTGTTGGAACAACTGCCCTTCCCTTCACATGGATCATCCTCGCACTCATTTACATCTTCATGAGTAAAGAAAAATGACATTTCAGAGGCTTACTGTATATTTCAGTTGAGTTCAAGGAACTGTATGCAAGAACATATTATTACAATATTATTATTATTACCGTATTTTCCGGACTATAAGTTGCACTTTTTTCATAGGTTGGCTGTTCCTGCGACTTATACTCCAGAGCGACTTATAAATGAAAAAACTGGACCTCTTTTCTGTTTATGTTTGTTTTTTGTGTAGCTGAATAACCATTGTGTTAGCATTATGCATTTTGGACTTGTACGACTTATACTCCAGTGCGACTTATGTATGTTTTTTTCAACCTAATTATGCATTTTTGGCCTTGTGCGACTTATACTCCAGTGCGACTTATGTATGTTTTTATTCTACCAAATAATGCATTTTTGGCCTTGTGCGACTTATACTCCAGTGCGACTTATGTATGTTTTTTTTAACCTAATTATGCATTTTTGGCCTTGTGCGACTTATGTATGTTTTTTTCTACTTAATTATGCATTTTTGGCCTTGTGCGACTTATACTCCAGTGCGACTTATGTATGTTTTTTTTAACCTAATTATGCATTTTTGGCCTAGTGTGACTTATGTATGTTTTTTTTCTACCTAATTATGCATTTTTGGCCTTGTGCGACTTATACTCCAGTGCGACTTATGTATGTTTTTTTTTCATGTATGTTTTTTTTTAACCTAATTATGCATTTTTGGCCTTCTGCGACTTATACTCCAGTGCGACTTATGTATGTTTTTTTTTCATGTATGTTTTTTTTTAACCTAATTATGCATTTTTGGCCTTGTGCGACTTATACTCCAGTGCGACTTACGTATGTTTTTTTTCTACCAAATAATGCATTTTTGGCCTTGTGCGACTTATACTCCAGTGCGACTTATGTATTTTTTTTTTTTACCTAATTATGAATTTTTGGCCTTGTGCGACTTATACTCCCGTGCGACTTATGTATGTTTTTTTCTACCTAATTATGAATTTTTGGCCTTGTGCAACTTATACTCCAGTGCAACTTATGTATGTTTTTTTTTTTTACCGAATTATGCATTTTTGGCCTTGTGCGACTTATACTCCAGTACGACTTATGTATGGTTTTTTTCCGGAAAATACGGTATATATTACATGTTATCATGAATGTGCCGGTTACTACATAGCCTTTAATTAGAAGATGCAGAAAAAAAGAAACATGCATGTTCATGTTTCACATAAGGATTGTGTAATAATAATGGGCAGTATTCCAAAACAAAGGCAGTTCTCCTTTATCCTTTAAGCAGTGAAATGCTGCTTACCAATGCAGGTGGTCTGCAGAGCACTGAGCTTGAATCCGAGCTCACACTGACAGGTGTAGCCGGTCTGCACAGAAACACATTTCCCATGGCCACATATGGAAGGGGTGGTGATGCACTTGTCAAAACCTTGGGAGGGGAAAAAAAAAAACAAAGACGCAACTCATGTTGCCATTGAGCTCTTAAGTAACATATTTGTAGAACTCCCATTCAGTATTATTATGCTTATATTGGGCTTATAATAAATCAGTTCCACTTTCCACGCCATTAATTTTACCAAAGTATACCAACTAAAATAAGAATTCATATCACGCCCACTTGGATACTTTTATGCTGTATGTCTCACCTGCGTCTGTGGGAATTGTTTCCTTTGGATCAGGCTTGCCTGCAGAGTCTGGAGCAACTTCTAGCAGGAAGAACGATAATAGCCATGATGAATTTGGAACAAGTATAAATGGATGCAACCACTAAGACTGCATTGCTTGTTTAACTAAGCTGTCACTAAAATGATATATATTTCCCTTCTGGTTTAAAATAGGACAATAGCAAAATTAGAACTGTCACAATTTGTTTGTGAATGGTTTCCAGGCACGGGGGGGCAGTGGGGGCCATATGTAGATTATGGCTGGTGATATTACACAGGCATGGAAGGCACCTGTAAAGACTACCTAATCTGGTACAACATGGAGTTGGACTTTTTCTGGAAAAAGGGCCAAAGAAAAACTTGGGAGGGCTGCATAGTGGACGAGTGGTTAGTGTGCAGACCTCACGGCTAGGAGACCCGAGTTCAATCCCACCCTGTGTGGAGTTTGCGTGGGTTTTCTCCGGGTACTGCGGTTTCCTCCCACATTCCAAAAAAAACATGCTAGGTTAATTAGCGACTCCAAATTGTCCATAGGTATGAATGTGAGTGTGAATGGTTGTTTGTCTATATGTGCCCTGTGATTGGCTGGCCACCAGTCCAGGGTGTACCCCGCCTCACACACCAAGACAGCTGGGATAGGCTCCAGCACCCCCGGGACCCTCATGAGGATAAGCGGTTGAAAATGAATGAATGAATTGAATGAATGAATGAATGTTGCAAAATAACTAAATGGACCGAAGACAGCTGGGATAGGCTCCAGCACCCCCGGAACCCTCATGAGGATAAGCGGTTGAAAATGAATGAATGAATTGGTGAATGAATGAATGTTGCAAAATAACTACATGGACCGAAGACAGCTGGGATAGGCTCCAGCACCCTCATGACAGTTGTGAAGATGAGCAGTAGAAAATGAATGAATGATTGTTGCAAAATAACCAAATGGACCAAAGACAGCTGGGATAGGCTCCAGCACCCCTGGGACCCCCATGAGGATAAGCGGTAGAAAATGAATGAATTATGCAAAAAAAACCTAAATGGACGGAAGACAGCTGGGATAGGCTCCAGCACCCTCGCGACACTCGTGAAGATAAGCAGTAGAAAATGAATGAATGAATTTTGCAAAATAACCAAATGGATTGAAGACAGCTGGGATAGGCTCCAGCACCCCCGCGACCCTCGTGAGGATAAGCGGTAGAAAATGAATGAATGAAAAAATGAATGTTGCAAAACAACTAAATGGACCAAAGACAGCTGGGATAGGCTCCAGCACCCCCGCGACACTCGTGAAGATAAGCAGCAGAAAATGAATTAATAAATTTTGCAAAATAACCAAATGGACCGAAGACAGTTGGGATAGGCTCCAGCAACCCCGCGACCCTCGTGAGGATAAGCGACAGAAAATGAATGAATGAAAAATGGATTTCAATTTTGTGTTTGACAGAGCGTTTGAAGCATTGTACTGTCCGTGTAAATAAAGTTATGGCAAACAATACCTGGATATTTCAATGGTGAGTCCGTCACAACAGCTGGCTAGAAAACAAGCACATATTTACAGAACCGTTGGTTATCTTAGCACCACTAATGATAACTAAATATGGGCATCGACAATAAATATGGGCAAAAATAATCTACAGATGTTAAATGGTAAAACATTAAAACTTGCCAAATGAAGAACTTACCGGTCTTGGAAGTTCCGCATCTGCCACAAGACAACAAGAAGAGGAGGTTAATCAGTAGGATGGATGAAAAGGATTAAATCCAGATTATGTGTTACTAAAACGATCGTTTGATGATAATAGATTGTCCTTGAACTTAAGTAAAACTAAAATCATGCTGTTTGCTAACAGCAGAAAGGACATAATAATAATATATAATATATATAAATAATATAATATATATAAATAATAATATAAAATATCAAAATAATAATAAAAAATGTATACATTTATAAAAAAATAACTAAAAAAACTTAAATATATTAGGAAAGCAGGAAGTGAACAAATGTAACAGTTACTGATTGCAAAAGTACCAGATGGAGGGGTAGGATTTAATAAGCTTTGCTTCTTCCTACTCCTTTTGGACATGTGGAACTGGGAACTGATTATGGGATGCATTCAATTGTAATCTGATGCATGTTCAAATGCAATAAAACCATGTAAAAATTTTTTTAAAAATTTTAAATACAAAAAAATAACTAAAAAAACTTAAATTATATTCAGAAAGCAGGAAGTGAACAAATGTAACAGTTACTGATTGTAAAAGTAACAGGTGGAGGGGTAGGATTTAATAAGCTTTGCTTCTTCCTACTCCTTTTGGACATGTGGAACTGTGAATTGATTATGTGATGCATTCAATTGTAATCTGATGCATGTTCAAATGAAATTAAACCATTACCAATATTTTCAGTTCTTGAGAATATCAAACACGTATAGCGGAACATTTTTTGCTTGGACTCCATGATTGTATTGTGAACATTTTGCATCAATTGTTTATTTGCGGTGATCAAATCATCCTGTTTATGTTTACATTCATATTCAAAATATTTTTCCTTCTTTTGAACATGAAATAATCTTATGAAATCATTGTGCTGCCTTGTAGTGTTGTTATTCCTATGAATGTTTTTTATTAAGCTTGTGTCTTTATTCAGTAAAGTTTATTCTCCTTTTGAGACGTCATGTTTTTTATTCCTACCTTCAGGCTGTCGAGGTGTTTCTCTGGCTGGGATGAACGGATGAGACGGGACGGGCTGCTCTGGCATGATGGGATCCCGGGATGATTGGGGCGACTCGGGGTACTCGGGCCATTGTGGTATCTGTGGAGTCTGTGGGTACACGGGATATTGAGCCCCGCCAGGCCTTTGCACTGATGGCTGGGAGGACGGCGGCTGAGGATACGTCGGGTTCCGCTCTTCCCAAGACAATCCCGTACTCTGAAGATCATCGTCCTCCAGTTGTCGGAGAGAGATCTGCACATCAGAGCGGGAGTAGGTGTATCCGTGACCAGCCGGGCAGATCTCCTTAAAATGATCTGTGGGGTTACAAAAGTGTAAATACTAATATTAGTATTAGTACCGGAGTTCAATCCCACCCTCGGCTATCTCTGTGTGGAGTTTGCATGTTCTCCCCCGTCCGGGTACTCCGGTTTCCTCCCACATTCCAAAAAAACATGCTAGGTTAATTAGCGACTTCATATTGTCCATAGGTATGAATGTGAGTGTGAATGGTTGTTTGTCTATATGTGCCCTGTGATTGGCTGGCCACCAGTCCAGGGTGTACCCCGCCTCTCGCCCCGAAGACAGCTAGGATAGGCTCCAGCACCCCCGCAACCCTTGTGAGGATAAGCGGTAGAAAATGAATGAATGAATGTTGCAAAATAACTAAACGGACCAAAGACAGCTGGGATAGGCTCCAGCACCCCCGCAAACCCTTGTGAAAATGAATGAATGAATGAATGTTGCAAAATGACGAAATGGACCGAAAACAGCTGGGATAGGCTCCAGCACCCCCGCGACCCTCGTGGAAATGAATGAATTAATGAATGTTGCAAAATAACTAAATGGACCGAAGACAGCTGGGATAGGCTCCAACACCCCCGCGACTCTTGTGAGGAAAAGCGGTAGAAAATGAATGAATGAATGAATGAATGTTGAAAAATAACTAAATGGACCAAAGACAGCTGGGATAGGCTCCAGCACCCCCGCGTCTCTCGTGAAAATGAATGAATGAATGAATGAATAAATGTTACAAAATAACTAAATGGACCGAAGACAGCTGGAATAGGCTCCAGCACCCCCGCGACCCTCGTGAGGATGAGCAGAATGAATGAATGAATGAATGAATGTTGCAAAATAACGAAATAGACCAAAGACAGCTGGGATAGGCTCCAGCACCCTTGTGACCCTCGTGAAAATGAATGAATTCATGAATGAATTCATGAATGTTGCAAAATAACTAAATGGACCGAAGACAGCTGGGATAGGCTCCAGCACCCCCGCAACCCTCGTGAAAATGAATGAATGAATGATTGTTGCAAAATAACAAAATGGACCAAAGACAGCTGGGATAGGCTCCAGCACCCCCACGAAAATGAATGAATGAATGTTGCAAAATAACTAAATGGACGGGAGACAGCTGGGATAGGCTCCAGCACCCCCGCAAAAATGAATGAATGAATGAATGTTGCAAAATAACTGAATGGACCAACGACAGTTGGGATAGGCTCCAGCACCCCCGCGACCCTTGTGAAAATGAATGAATGAACGAATGAATGAATGTTGAAAAATAACTAAATGGACCGAAGACAGCTGGGATAGGCTCCAGCACCCCCGCTACCCTCGTGAGGATAAGTGGTAGAAAATGAATGAATGAATGAATGAATGACACAACAGGATTATTATTATTATTTTGTGAAATGTACCGTTTGTATCTGTTTGAATTGACGGTTCTCACGGCGTCAAGGCTGTCAAGTTCGTCAAGTTCAGTAAGAATCTGCATACCCAAACAGCTCGAGAACTCTCGTTACTAATTACTAGCCAGACAGACAGAGCGAGACCGGGATACCTCAGAGATGGTGAATCCATTACAGGCCAGAAGAACAGTGTCCTCTATTTGACCTGACAGCGGCAGCTCGATGCCAGAAGGATCTGGAATAACGATGTGCGTAACGACAGCTAAATACGATGGCGGTTAAGGGCAGGAGACGCGCTTGTTACGAGATACCAATTGGTGAAAATGAGGCTAGTTTTATGATCCGCGGCCATATTACAGGAGCTGGAGTGCAAATGGAATAAAAGTCTGTAGTCTTCAGAACACGACTCAGATGGCCAGAGGCTATGTCTCCATGTCCGATTCAGCACCGTGGAGGTCTACATATGATATCTGATCTGTGACGATTATTACGATATAAATCACCGACCAGTCCATAAAGTCATCATTTTCTCTTTGAAACGTTTGAACATCAAAATTTTCCCGATGTTTTTTTTGGCAAAGCGATTTATTTCTGATTATTATTGAGGTTTCTTTCAGTGGACATGAGCGATAACTCAACGTTTATTGTTTTTAGGTCTTTTGCCAATTCAAACACATTTTCATCTTATTTTGAAATCATTTGCACACCTGGTAGACGACAAGGTGCTGATTGACCGACTTGATTGAATCGTTTTTTTTTCTTTCACAAACACTGCATGACTGCATGTTCTATGTTCTATGTCAGGGGTGGGCAAACTACGGCCCGGGGGCCACATTCGGCCCGCCAAGTGTCTGAATACGGCCCGCCCAATCTTTCAAAAGTATTTAATTTAACATACAACCTGGCATCATGGCCTGAGCCTTTTGATGGTTGTATCAATTTCGTTGTTTGACATGGTCTGTTGTTTACAAAGTGCTCCTGAAAAAAGAGACACAAGCACATAATAATAATAAAAATTAAAATAATAATTATTATATTATTATTATAACTATTATTCATTCATTCATTTTCTACCGCTTTTCCTCACGAGGGTCGCGGGGGGTGCTGGAGCCTATCCCAGCTCTAACCCCTAGACCACCGTGCCGCCCTATAACTATTATGATTATTATATTTATTATATTAATGCTAATTATTATATTAATTATATATAATAATATTGTTATATTTGCATATTTTACATAATAATATAATAATTATTATTTTAATTTTATTTTAATTATTTATTTATTTTATTATTTATTTATTTTATTATTTTTAAAATATTTAAATATGAATATAAAATAATAAATAATAATAGCAGATTGCATGACAATTTTACAGATACAATAATACCAGGTGGACTGTTACGTGTAAAATATATAGTCTGCCACCCCCCCCCAGAAAATTTTGTTATATCAGTGTGGCCCGCGAGTCAAAAAGTTTGCCCACCCACCTCCTTCTATGTTATAAAGCCGCCGAGTAAATATCTGTTGAGGACATGACCCAGTACAGTACAGGATTTGATCTGTGGATCCGTACCAGATCCAGGCAAGGGGCATCGATCACAGCCGTCACCCCAGGCTTTGCCCACGCCGCTGCAGCAGCAGATCTGCTTGGTGATGTGCTGAGAAAGGGGCAGCGAGCATACGCCTGCCGTCACCCAACGGTAGCAAAACGCCCTCTGGTCTGAAACCGCCTTATCCGCTGGGAAAAAAAGAAAGGACACACGTAAAACACTCGTATAAGTCACATGACTCAAAATACATAACATAACATAACATAGTAAGAGTTATTCAGATAACTATACTCCAAAAAGCTTTGTGTGATTTTTCATCTTTCTCAGTTGTCTTCATAAGTTTTCTCATGGAAAACATACATAAAGCGTCAACAAAATGATCCGACACATTTGTAGGTTAAATAAAAGAATAGAATAAAAACATACATAAGTCGCACTGCAGTATAAGTCGCACAAGGCCAAAAATGCGTAATTAGGTAAAAAAAAAAAAACATACATAAGTCGCACTGAAGTATAAGTCGAACAAGGCCAAAAATGCATACTTCGGTAGAAAAAACATACATAAGTCGCACTGGAGTATAAGTCGCACAAGGCCAAAAATGCGTAATTAGGTAAAAAAAAAACATACATAAGTCGCACTGGAGTATAAGTCGCACATGGCCAAAAATGCGTAATTAGGTAGAAAAAAAACCATACATAAGTCGCACTGGAGTATAACACGCAGAAGGCCAAAAATGCATAATTCAGTAGAAAAAACATACATAAGTTGCACTGGAGTATAAGTCACACAAGGCCAAAAATGCATAATTAAGTAGAAAAAACAAACATAAGTCGCACTGGAGTATAAGTTGCACAAGGCCAAAAATGCATAATTAGGTAGAAAAAAACATACATAAGTCGCACTGGAGTATAAGTCACACAAGGCCAAAAATGCATAATTAGGTAAAAAAAAAACATACATAAGTCGCACAAGGCCAAAAATGCATAATTCGGTAGAAAAAACATACATAAGTCACACTGGAGTATAAGTCGCACATGTCCAAAAATGCATAATTAGGTAGAAAAAAAACATGCATAAGTCGCACTGGAGTATAAGTCACACAAGGCCAAAAATGCGTAATTAGGTAGGAAAAAGAAAGATACATAAGTCGCACTGGAGTATAAGTTGCACAAGGCCAAAAATACATAATTAGGTAGGAAAAAAAACATACATAGGTCGCACTGAGTATAAGTCGCACATGGCCAAAAATGCATAATTAGGTAGAAAAAAACATACATAAGTCACACTGGAGTATAAGTCGCAAAAAATAAACATGAACAGAAAAGGTGTCCAGTGTTTATGGAACATAAACACTTTTTTAAATTTATAAGTCGCTCTGGAGTATAAGTCGCAGGAACGGCCAACCTATGAAAAAAAGTGCGACTTATAGTCCGGAAAATACGGTACGGAATCACCTTTATTGTCATTTTATTGCATACTACGAAATACGAAATTTGAGGCATTTTTAAGGGAAGGGGCGTACCATTCACCGCCTGAACAGGTACTTGAACCCTGGACCCTCGGATTAAAAGTCTCATGCTCTACCAACTCAGTTATGCGTTCACATTTAAGCGAAAGTCAAACAAACCGAGCTCACTTTGAGTTTCTACGATCCTCATATATATAAGTATTTAGAAATTCTAAGCAGTACTTACAGACACAGTGACTTCTAGCCGGGTCCAGCATATAGCCTGGTTTGCACGTACATCTGTAGCTTCCTTTGGTGTTGAGACATTCTGCATTCTTACAGATTCCGGGCAGTAGACACTCATTGATATCTGTAAAATACGCAGTAATTGTCAGTAATTGTAATTTTATTCCGACAGGGTGGGATGTTTGAACTGTAAACGATCCCCATCGGAAGAAATATCAACATCACGTTTGTGTTACAGACAACGATACCCCAAAAAAGCTTTGTGTGATTTTCCATCTTTCTCAGTTGTCTTCATAAGTTTTCTCATGGAAAACATACATAAAGTGTCAAAAAAATGATCCGACACATTTGTAGGTTAAATAAAAGAATAGAATAAAAACATATACATAAGTCGCACAAGGCCAAAAATGCGTAATTAGGTAAAAAAAAAAAAAACATACATAAGTCGCACTGGAGTATAAGTCGCACAAGGCCAAAAATGCATAATTCGGTAGAAAAAACATACATAAGTCGCACTGGAGTATAAATCGCACATGGCCAAAAATGCGTAATTAGGTAGAAAAAAAACATACATAAGTCGCACTGGAGTATTAGTCACACAAGGCCAAAAATGCATAATTAGGTAGGAAAAAAAACATGCATAAGTCGCACTGGAGTAAAAGTTGCACAAGGCCAAAAATGCATAATTAGGTAGAAAAAAACATACATAAGTCGCACTGGAGTATAAGTCGCACAAGGCCAAAAATGCATAATTCGGTAGAAAAAACATACATAAGTCACACTGGAGTGTAAGTCGCACAAGACCAAAAATGCGTAATTAGGTAAAAAAAACATACATAAGTCGCACAAGGCCAAAAATGCATAATTCGGTAGAAAAAACATACATAAGTCACACTGGAGTATAAGTCACACAAGGCCAAAAATGCATAATTAGGTAGAAAAAAACATACATAAGTCGCACTGGAGTATAAGTCACACAAGGCCAAAAATGCATAATTAGGTAGAAAAAAACATACATAAGTCGCACTGGAGTATAAGTCACACAAGGCCAAAAATGCATAATTCGGTAGAAAAAACATACATAAGTCGCACTGGAGTATAAATCGCACATGGCCAAAAATGCGTAATTAGGTAGAAAAAAAACATACATAAGTCGCACTGGAGTATTAGTCACACAAGGCCAAAAATGCATAATTAGGTAGGAAAAAAAAACATGCATAAGTCGCACTGGAGTAAAAGTTGCACAAGGCCAAAAATGCATAATTAGGTAGAAAAAAACATACATAAGTCGCACTGGAGTATAAGTCGCACAAGGCCAAAAATGCATAATTCGGTAGAAAAAACATACATAAGTCACACTGGAGTATAAGTCGCACAAGGCCAAAAATGCGTAATTAGGTAAAAAAAACATACATAAGTCGCACAAGGCCAAAAATGCATAATTCGGTAGAAAAAACATACATAGTCGCACTGGAGTATAAGTCACACAAAGCCAAAAATGCATAATTAGGTAGAAAAAAAAATACATAAGTCGCACTGGAATATAAGTCACACAAGGCCAAAAATGCGTAATTAGGTAAAAAAAAAAAAAACATACATAAAAAAAAAACAAAACAAACATACATCGGCAGACCGACAATGATGTCATCATTTACACACTGAAAGGTGAGAAAATATCGCACATTTACACACCGCCCAAGGCCCGCTCGGAGGTGATGAAGTATAAAATTACAACAACGCTATAAAATTCAGGAAGGAGTGATGACACGAATAAAACACACGCACGCAGGAATCGACCGCGACGTGGAATGCGAGATAACCTTCGTATCGACAAGCGAGATAGTCGGGCAGATGTTGATGAATGAATGAACTGAGTTCAGTGAGTCTTTTTGTTCATGGGGAATCGAGCGTGCATCTCCAGAGTCGATAAGATAAAATGGTCAGTTTGAGTGCCAGACAAGAACCAGAGGTCAAAGTTTGTTATTGTAACGCGAAAACCAATTTATAATAAATATACAGTGTGAATGGTGGACTCCCTTTTGTGAGATCCTGCATACAATTGAAAACAAACAAAAACCGTGATGGCGATGGTGCTGGTTTTGGTTGAAGGAGTCTTGCTTTCTGATTAGAATTCAGGTCAGCCTTCATCACATGGGGTCTTTAATCCCCGGTTTGGTTGAGTCCCAGATTAGTGCTATTGTTGCAGTCTGCTGCTGCGTTGACCGGGATTGACACTGACTTTCAATGACAATTTTTGGCCAGATGAGATGTTTTTTTTCTTGGTAGTCCTGCCATAAAGTCCAGCATCACTGTTGATACCGACACTGGTGTTTGACGGGTGCTATTTAGTGACGACCTGTGAGGCGTATTTGTCTTAAAACTACACACTACACTCAAATATGCGCATCGTTTTTGTGTCCTTGTTAGAAAATGTGATTTTCTTTGGAAAAAAAATACATTTCCAAGTGATCCCAAACTTTTCAACGGTAGTCTAGGAGTAATGAGAATAAGCATGCAAGTAGCAACTACACACTCTTAGATATTTGTCTTCTTTCACAGTTGCGCATCGTTTTTGCGTCCTTGTTAGACCCAGTTTGTGCTTCTCTCAAAATTTCCGAAGTGATCCCAAACTTTTGAGCGGTAGTGTAGCTGACTACAACATGACTGACTACTCTAAAGTCATGTTGCCAGGTTGTATGTTAAAGGTTTAAATATTTTAGAACAGGGGTCTCAAACACGCATGTGGCCCGCAGGACACTAGTTTGAGGCCCCCGCCTTGATATGAAAGTTTAATGTTAGTGCGGCCCGTGCAAGTTTGATACGGATGCTGTATGGTATCATGTACCCAGAAAAAATTATTACGTTTGATTAATGTTCATGTTAAAGGTTAAATAACTGTTAATAGTTATCCTCCCTATCCGTGTGGAAGTGGTAAGTTTTTGGCTGTTTAAGTTGAAAGGAAATAACTTGAAGGCTACCGTTTAGGTCGCTAGCTCTCTAGTTTGCGAGTTAGCATGTGTCGCAAGACCCTGCAGTTGCGCAATATGTTGTAAATAAAAAGAGTATAAATGTGACTATAGTCGTGTTTTGTCATGTCTACAGGGCTCTAATAATGCTTTGTTCATTTTAATGTGAAAAAAATAATTTGTCTACTCACCAACAAGTTTTTTATTATTTGCCATTTTATTATTATTATATTTAGTTATTTATGATTGATTGATTTTCTTTATTCTTGATTTGTTTATTTTTTATCTTATTTTGTGTAGAAAAATAAAAAATAAGATATTTGAGAACAGTAGAATGTTTTATCATAGCTTTTATTGAAAGCGAAGTTTTTAAAAAAAATTTAAAATTTTTTTGTTTTTAATAAATGCGTTTATTTTTTTATTTTTTTTTTAAAACCTGATGCGGCCTAGTCTGACCCAGACCCGAGCTCCAGTGGACCCCCAAGTAAATTGAGTTTGAGACCCCTGCTTTAGAAGCAACTGGTGGGCCAGATTGAAATTCTTAGCGGGCCACACATGTGGCCTCTGGGCCGTAGTTTGCCCACCCCTAGACAATGGCTTTTTGGTCTAAAAATAAACGTACTTTATGAGAATAGGAGATGTGAATTATTATAATTTGAACATTTATTTTATTATCACAGTTCATTTTACACGGACGGACATTCTCATTGAACCCAATAACTGTGGTCGGGGACGGGGGTCTGGGGGTCTGGGGGTCCAATTGAAAGGAAACCATACTAACTCATATGCAGTTTTTTACATCAGTTGGTTGCTTACCTTGACAGTGTGTGACGTTCATTCTTTTGTAGCCTGCAGGACATTCCACTTGTCCATTTGCAATCACCGCATACGCTGTAAAGAGAAGGAGACAGAACACAAAAACACAAGTAATGCACATCATATTCCGGGGAACAAAGCATCACATTCATCTCAGAGGTAGACAAACTATCTCATGTTAAGAGAGCGAACATATAACTTACAGATGTGAGCATCTTGGCAAGAGGAAAAAAAACGAGGGGACCCACAGCTAGGGGGCCCCACGGGAACCCGAAAAGTGAATTTATGGAAAGTGATCCCCATTTTTATAAGACAGCAGTACTACCATCCAGTAGAATGTACATAGCAATAACACTCGACGTCATGTATAATTATATTACTTGGAATTCTCCGCAATCCCAAGGGGACGCATGAAGACAGCGTTCATACGTCAATTTATCGAGGAAGCCCCCCCCCCGTGACAGCGCTGACCTTTAGAATTAACGACACTACAAATGCAATGGCAACTTCGCCGTTTCGGTTCAAGCCCCAAGTGAAGCCATATTATCAGTGACAGACTGTCTGAAAACATCACGCCGTTTGTCATTCAGCACCAGGTTAAAACCCCGGGATGCTCCATTAAACATACACATCAGGTCAATGTGGTCAATCATGTGGCAAAAGCAAGCAAGTCACGCTCTCCGTTTGTCTGCGGGTTCATGTGTGTGGCTTTGCTGCTCGCTACATAGTGCTACACTCCCAATAAATGAAAGTATGGATGGAAGAAGTTTTTATACAATACAGCCCACGTCTTCCAAAATAATCCTATATAATCTAATATTTGTAGGATCCTAGGATCCTGGTCAGTCCTACGGTGACAAAAAATGAATTGAATCAATTTTCCACAATAAAAGAGCGACATTTATTACAAGAATAATCTGAATTTTTAATGTCAAAAATGGTCCCAGCTACTGTGCCAATCTGGAAAAATACATCTGGCCATTGAAAGACTTGATGATGGAACAAACTCACAATATTACAACATTTTTGTAAAAAAAAAAAAAAAAAAAATCTGTATTTTCCTACTAATTTTAATTTTAATTTTAATTTTAATTTTAATTTTAATTTTAATTTTAATTTTAATTTTAATTTTAATTTTAATTTTAATTTTAATTTTAATTTTAATTTTAATTTTAATTTTAATTTTAATTTTAATTTTAATTTTAATTAAAAGGCGGGGTACACCCTGGACTGGTCGCCAGCCAATCACAGGGCACATATAGACAAACAACCATTCACACTCACATTCATACCTACGGACAATTTGGAGTCGCTAATTAACCTAGCATGTTTTTGGAATGTGGGAGGAAACCGGAGTACCCGGAGAAAACCCACGCATGAACAGGGAGATTTTAATTTTAATTTTAATTTTAATTTTAATTTTAATTTTAATTTTAATTTTAATTTTAATTTTAATTTTAATTTTAATTTTAATTTTAATTTTAATTTTAATTTTAATTTTAATTTTAATTTTTCTAATACTTCTTATTCAGGGATATTCGATAATATGACATCGGCAAAAAAATGAGATATCGTATAATTTTGAGTTTTTGAGCTAGTATTGATATTGACGTATGAGTCATTATGTCATTGGATGGTCATATCACCTCGTACTTCGGTACGTGACAAAAAAAATACATTTAAAAAATAAAAAATAAAATAAAATAAATTTTTTTAATTTAAAAAAATTCAAAAAAATTCAAAAAAATAAAAAAAAATAAATTAAAATTAAATTAAAATTAAATTAAAATTAAACCAATGTCATTCCGCAATGTTGTATGAGGACCCAAGCTAAATCAACAATTACTTCATTATGGGTTGGACAAGACCTCTTCCAACCCCCTGCATGTTCATTCCTCATCTTACATGACATGCCACCAACTGTGTGGGAACTGGGGCTGGGTATCAGGTTTTGAGCCTCAATGGGAGCCAGTTCTCCCGGGATTGTTCAAATTTTCAAATTTCAATTCCTAGTTTCTATGGCCAGACCACCGACCGGAAAAAAATAGCCACCATTCTGGCCGGACTCCAGGCACTATTTCCTGGCCCAGTTCCGTTCTGCACTTCCCCGCCTTCCCTGGAACCTCTCGGGGGGCATGCACCAGGTGGAACACCTCGCCAGTATGACCAGGCTCCATACACCATTTTGGGATTGTATGAAGTCCAGTTCCCCGCTAGACTTCCCCGCCTCCCCTGGAGCCT
Source organism: Doryrhamphus excisus (assembly GCF_030265055.1). Lineage (NCBI taxonomy): Eukaryota > Metazoa > Chordata > Actinopteri > Syngnathiformes > Syngnathidae > Doryrhamphus > Doryrhamphus excisus. Next base: position 18,967,114 of record NC_080478.1, read on the forward strand.
CGATGGGTGTACTCCAGGTGGAATGCCCAGGCAAGTGGATATATAAAAAAATATATAAAAATATTAAATATTAATAAATTATAAATAAATACAAAATAATAATAATTAAAAAATATATGCTTTAGTCAAGCTGCACGGTGGTTGTGTGGTTAGCACAACCACCAGAGTACCCGGAGAAAACCCACGCATGCACAGGTACAACATGCAAACTCCACACAGAGATGGCCGAGGGTGGAATTGAACCCTGGTCTCTTAGCTGTGAGGTCTGTGCGCTAACCACTCAACCACCGTGCAGCCACTTGTGGTTCCTTTTGACCATTAACAAGTGTCTGTTTGATTAAAGCTGCACGGTGGTCGAGTGGTTAGCGCGCAGACCTCACTGCTAGGAGACTAGGGTTCAATTCCACCCTCGGCCATCTCTGTGTGGAGTTTGCATGTTCTCCGCGGTTTCCTCCCACATTCCAAAAACATGCTAGGTTAATTAGCGACTCCAAATTGTCCATAGGTATGAATGTGAGTGTGAATGGTTGTTTGTCTATATGTGCCCTGTGATTGGCTGGCCACCAGTCCAGGGTGTACCCCGCCTCTCACCCCAAGACAGCTGGGATAGGCTCCAGCACCCCCCGCGACCCTCGTGAGGATAAGCGGTAGAAAATGAATAAATGTTGTGATGCTAAGAGTCCACTGGGCCGGCGCCAGTTGGTGCCAGTTCGCTTAGTGTCGCCAATAAGGTGCCTAGTGGCATGCAGTGGCTCAAACCGCCTCCCAACTGCCTCGTGGTGGCTCATAACGGCGGCAAAAATTGAGTTCGGCAGCAAGAAAATTTCAAAACATTTCAAATCTTCCACCAAGTGGAACCAAATGTCACAAACAATGTGCCTATTGGAATCCACTGGAATGTAATGGAGCGAGCCAAGTTGCGCCAATGATGCTAGGAGTCCACCGGATCGGCGCCAGTCCAGGGTGTACCCCGCCTCTGAATGAATGAATGGTTTAGTCCTTGGATTTTCAAAGTGTGAAGTAGTGCCAGAAAACTTAAGAGGAAGCAGCTTGAGAAAAATAAAGAAAAACATTGTTTTCAAACCGAATAAGATAATTTAAATTATGTCAAAAACAAAATTAATACATTTTTTGTTTCTACATCGATTTAAAGAGACGGTACCAACTGTGGTGGTCTAGTGGTACCAACCAATCTTAAGTTCCCTAAGTGTGCAACAATGGTTTAGTCCATATATGTTTAGTCATTCCGATACCCAATCAGTGCCACTTTCCCAGGAGTGACCGGAATGTGTGCCACATGGAAGCTTCCTGGGAATGAGGAAGCTGTTTTGGTCCTGCTGTGACCCAGTAGACCAAGCAGGTTCCATGTACCTGAGGGTTCGATAGAGCAGAAGTGGGTCAGTGGGGGGGTGCGGATTGTGTCAGAGTGACGCCCCCCCCGGCTTATCATGTTCCTCCACCACCCTTCCTATAATCTGCCTGCAAAGTTTCTGAGTAATGAGCTGTTGTGGCACGGTGCTGGGCATGATGTCCCGCCGAGACCGGATCAGGGAAAGTCTGACCTGAGTGACAGCAGGGCTCACATGCCAAGGGAAAACCCAGTGGGAGAGATCGGTCTCAATAAAGCTTATTATTCAAAGGAGATGATCACTTCCAGGAACAAATTTTGACATGTCTGGATCAAGAGACGATGCGTTCGAGTTCGCTGAGTTCATCCTGGCATCGTTACGAGATGCAGCACTTCATATGACATCTACAGAACCATAGTCTTGTAGTCTTGTGCCCTGAAGTAACCAGTCTAGAGTCTTGTGTTCCATAATTTGTTCTCAATCAGAAATCACTCCACACTCTTTATTGCTCTCTGGTTCTACCATATCTTATTTATTGTGTGGAAATATGGGCTAATAACTATAAAAGCAATCTTCACTCGCTAAATGTACTGCAAAAAAAAGGTCAGTAAGGATAATTCATAATGCCGCCTACAGAGAACATACTAACTCCTTATTTCTAAAATCGCAAATACTTCAATTTGCTGATATAGTTCATCTTCAAACAGCTAAAATAATGCATAAGGATAAAAAAAATTAAAAAAAAATTTTTTTTGAATTAAAAAAATATAATAAAACTATATTAGAAAGGCAGGAAGTGAACAAATGTAACAGTTACTGATTGTAAAAGTACCAGATGGAGGGGTAGGATTTAATAAGCTTTGCTTCTTCCTACTCCTTTTGGACATGTGGAACTGTGAACTGATTATGGGAAATAAAAACCATTGAAAAAACGTTTTAAAAAATAAAAAATAAAATTAAAAAAATTAAAATTAAAAAAAAATTAAAAAATAATAAATATTTAATTAAAAAAACACAAGTAAATAAAATTAAATTATATTAGGAAAGCAGGAAGTGAACAAATGTAACAGTTACTGATTGTAAAAGTACCAGATAGAGGGGTAGGATTTAATAAGCTTTGCTTCTTCCTACTCCTTTTGGACATGTGGAACTGTGAACTGATTATGGGAAATAAAAACCATTGAAAAAACGTTTTAAAAATAAAATTTTAAAAAATTAAAATTTAAAAAAAATTAAAAGAATAAAAAAAATATTTAATTAAAAAAATACAATTAAATAAAATTAAATTATATTAGGAAAGCAGGAAGTGAACAAATGTAACAGTTACTGATTGTAAAAGTACCAGATGGAGGGGTAGGATTTAATAAGCTTTGCTTCTTCCTACTCCTTTTGGACATGTGGAACTGTGAACTGATTATGGGATGCATTCAATTGTAATCTGATGCATGTTCAAATGAAATTAAACCATTACCATTACCATTACCATTTCACAGGCAGTGGCTTGCAAGACTGATTTCAATCCCCGCATCATTAGCGTCGCCCTTGGTTACAATGAGCTTAAACGCAGACTGGTCCGCATCCACTGAATGTACGGAGAAACCACTTCCAATTGTTGTCCGTGCATTCATCCCGGATCCACAAAAGACTTTGCCACCCTTGACTAATTTTGTCTGTCTCCATTCAATTGTTCCCTGAATGCCACTGGCAACCGTTGAATAATATCTGCTTGAATTGCTCGACTTGTACGATGCAATTCAAATTGGTGGCGCTGTCCTAAATCTGATTAAAGTCTTGCTTTTTTGGATCAAGAAGACCCTGCTGAGGGTATTGGAATGAAAGGACGGCTTATGCAAAACATAAGTAAACACCGAAAGCTGATGATGGCTGACAAAGTAGATTTTATTCTCAGATGGGTTCCTCAGCTGGACTAAAATCTAAAATTTCCTAAAGGACCACCCTGTTCTTGCGGATGATTCAAAAAGTCTACCCTGTCAATAAATGGGATCAGATCCGTGGGGATCTGCCTGGGAAACAAAGTTAGCATTGAGCTTCTCCCAATGCCTCACTGGAAAAAAAAAAACCTGAGAACATTTGGGATTGTAAAATGGACGAGGAAGATCGGGTAGATGCCATTCAAAAAGCGGGAAACGGAGCAAATCTTCCCACTATTTTCAACAGGCTGCCTCCATGTAGGAAAAGAACCATCACCGAGACCAAGACCTCTCCAGGAAGGACCCCTTTCCAGTAATTTGCTTTCTGATATGCTGCCACGGAATAAACTGGTGCCACACGGAGTAAAAAAAAAACAAAAAAAGAACGCTCTAATCACCATAACGGGGTTTAAATCTTCTGACTCTGTGAGACGCCAAAGCCATCTTCTTTTGGCTTTGGTCTCCACACTTGATTGGAGAGAACGGCTCGAAGGGGGAAGTTGTTTGCTTTGAAAGGAGAATGTCTCCTTGGCACGCGACAGGCTTGTCAGTCGGTTACATCACAGGCCGTGAACAGAAAAACGGATCCGTTTTTGACATATGAGATTGACATCGGCGTCCTTCAGTTGACAAGCGGCACAGATTTGGTTTTTTTTCGTGTCAGATTTAACACCAGAAATAACACATGGCAGGTAATGGTAATGGTTTTATTTCATTTGAACATGCATCAGATTTTTTAATATTAAAAAAAAACTTTAACATTTTTTAAAATTTATTTTTTTAATTAATTTTTTTAATTAAAAAAATTTATTTTATTTTTTTAATTAAAAAATGTATTTAATTGTTTTAATGGTTTTATTTCATTTGAACATGCATCACATTTTTTATATTATTATTTTTTTAAATTTATTTTTTTAATTAATTTTTTTAATTAAAAAAAATGTATTTTATTTTTTTAATTAAAAAATGTTTTTAATTGTTTCAATGGTTTTATTTCATTTGAACATGCATCAGATTACAATTGAATGCATCCCATAATCAGTTCCCAGTTCCACATGTCCAAAAGGAGTAGGAAGAAGCAAAGCTTATTAAATCCTACCCCTCCATCTGGTACTTTTACAATCAGTAACTGTTACATTTGTTCACTTCCTGCCTTTCCAAATATGATTTAATTTTATTTAATTGTATTTTTTTATTTACTTATTTTTTAATTTTTTTTATTAAAAAATACAACAGGAAAAAAAAATTTAATTTTTTTAATGGTTTTATTTCATTTGAACATGCATCAGATTTTTTTAATTAAAGAAAAAGCTTGAAAAAATATTTTTATTTATTTTCTTAATTTATTTTTTTAAATAAAAAAATGTACTTTATTTTTTTTAATTAAAAAAATGTTTTTAATTGTTTTAATTTTTTTATGGTTTTATTTCATTTGAACATGCATCAGATTACAATTGAGTGCATCACATAATCACTTCACAGTTCCACATGTCCAAAAGGAGTAGGAAGAAGCAAAGCTTATTAAATCCTACCCCTCCATCTGGTACTTTTACAATCAGTAACTGTTACATTTGTTCACTTCCTGCTTTCCATAATACAGTTTAAGGTATAATTTTAATTTTAATTTTAATTTTAATTTTAATTTTAATTTTAATTTTAATTTTAATTTTAATTTTAATTTTAATTTTAATTTTAATTTTAATTTTAATTTTAATTTTAATTTTAATTTTTTTTAGTACTGGTTGTTTTTACTTTATCAATATTCCATATCATATCTTTACTAAGTAGTATTTTCCTGTGTGTAATTTGACTGTTTAGCTTAAATGGCTAATGCGAATGGGTGTGTATCTACATCAGACTAACATTTAAAGCAGATGCACATTCCTCGCTAATCTCAAACATTGACTGTGGAGTATTAACTACCTGGGGTTGGTTCCAAAACAAGACATGCCAGGATAAATTCCCAATAAAATAATAATTAAAAAAAAGTATGCTCACTGTCGCATGTATCCAATTATGAAATACAAGACCAGTTTGAAAATGTATCAGGCTTTAACTGGGATTTATTTCTCAATGTGATTAAACCACACTGATTAACCGGGCTGCTGAAATGTGATGCAATACCATAAAGTCAACAATAATGAATACAAAACGTGATTTGACATCTTTAGCAGGGGTACACCCTGGACTGGTGGCCAGCCAATCACAGGGCACATATAGACAAACAACCATTCACACTCACATTCATACCTATGGACAATTTGGAGTCGCTAATTAACCTAGCATGTTTTTTTGGAATGTGGGAGGAAACCGGAGTACCCGGAGAAAACCCACGCATGCACGGTGGAGAACATGCAAACTCCACACAGAGATGGCCGAGGGTGGAATCGAACCCTGGTCTCTTAGCCGTGAGGTCTGCGCGCTAACCACTCAACCGCCGTGCAACCATCGAAAACATGCAAACTCCACACAGAGATCGCCGAGGGTGGAATCGAACCCTGGTTTCTTAGCTGTGAGGTATGTGCGCTAACCACTCAACCACCGCGCAACCACCTCTGGTTCCTTTTGGCCATTAACCAACTTTGATCTGTTTGATCAAAGCTGCACGGTGATCGAGTGGTTAGCATGCAGACCTCACTGCTAGGAGACAAGGGTTCAATTCCACACATCTCTGTGTGGAGTTTGCATGTTCCCCCCGGTTTCCTCCCACATTCCAAAAACATGCTAGGTTAATTAGCGACTCCAAATTGTCCATAGTTATGAATTTGAGTGTGAATGGTTGTTTGTCTATATGTGCCCTGTGATTGGCTGGCCACCAGTCCAGGGTGTACCCCGCCTCTCGCTCCAAGACAGCTGGGATAGGCTCCAGCATACCCATGACCCAAGTGATAGACGAATGGGTGCCATTGAAATGATCTTCTCCAATTGTGTGAGTGTGCATGGTGTGCGGCATAAAGACATGAAATAAGGCCATCAAACAGCAATGAGAGCTTATCTTCTGTTTTCTCCGGGTACTCCGGTTTCCTCCCACATTCCAAAAACATGCTAGGTTAATTAGCGACTCCAAATTGTCCATAGGTATGAATGTGAGTGTGAATGGTTGTTTGACTATATGTGCCCTGTGATTGGCTGGCCACCAGTCCAGGGTGTACCCCGCCTCTCGCCCAAAAGACAGCTGGGATAGGCTCCAGCACCCCCGGGACCCTCATGAGGATAAGCGGTAGAAAAAGAATGAATAATAGATATCAAGGCTACACGGTGGTCGAGTGGTTGGCGCGCAGGCCTCACGGCTAAGAGACCAGGGTTCGATTCCACCCTTGGCCATCTCTGTGTGGAGTTTGCATGTTCTCCCCGTCCGGGTACTCCGGTTTCCTCCCACATTCCGAAAAAAACATGCTAGGTTAATTAGCGACTCCAAATTGTCCATAGGTATGAATGTGAGTGTGAATGGTTGTTTGACTATATGTGCCCTGTGATTGGCCGGCCACCAGTCCAGGGTGTACCCCTACATCAGTAGACAATGCTTGACGCAGTAGTGAGTCCAACTCCCAGACACACCACTCAGACCCTGTTGGCCCCAAGGAAGTCCCTCTGTGGGCGTGTCATGGTTACTAAAGTCCCCAGGAGACCTCTGATGTTAGTTCCACGGGTCAGCCTTCCATCATCTCATACATGGAAGAGTCACAAACAGGGAAGCGTCCCAGCAATTGACAGCTGAATAAAAAAAAGTAATGGAATTCCAAAAACTGTTGAATACCGAATGAAGTCAGGGCTTCCAAGAGTCATGCTAACGGACTCTGACTTTGCAAAGTTCGCCATGGGAACCTGAGATGAATTTATTAAAAAAAAACATTCCTATACAACCCCTATCATTGCAACACAATCCTGGCTCGGAGATTTGAAAGGATTTATTTGTCTTAGTAACCGGAGTCCGTGTTTGTGCGACCTATGTATAAAAAAATACCTTTTCTTGACCATTGCCTGACATACAAAAATGATAACTAATTCTTCTGCACTTCTTCTCCATGCACCTTCTCATCAGACCCAGAGAAGAAGTTGATTATCTGGTTGATATGGATCTCATTATCCAAAGTACGGAACTTTGTCATCAGATTACAATTGAATGCATCACATAATCAGTTCACAGCTCCACATGTCCAAAAGGAGTAGGAAGAAGCAAAGCTTATTAAATCCTACCCCTCCATCTGGTACTTTTACAATCAGTAACTGTTACATTTGTTCACTTCCTGCTTTCCATTAAGTTTTTTTTTTAAATGTGTTTTTTTATTTTTTTTATTATTTTTTAAAATGGTTTAATTTTATTTCAACATATAATGATACAAATAATTTAAGTTTTTTTTATTGTATTTTTTTAATTATTATTTTTTTTAAATGTGCTTTTTAATTTTTTTTATTTACATTTTTTTTAATGGTTTAATTTCTTTTGAACATGCATCGGATTACAATTGAATGCATCCCATAATCAGTTCCCAGTTCCACATGTCCAAAAGGAGTAGGAAGAAGCAAAGCTTATTAAATCCTACCCCTCCATCTGGTACTTTTACAATCAGTAACTGTTACATTTGTTCACTTCCTGCTTTCCATTAAGTTTTTTTTTTAAATGTGTTTTTTAATTTTTTTTATTATTTTTTTAATGGTTTAATTTTATTTCAACATATAATGATACAAATAATTTAAGTTTTTTTTATTTTATTTTTTTAATTATTATTTTTTTTAAATGTGCTTTTTAATTTTTTTTATTTACATTTTTTTAATGGTTTAATTTCATTTGAACATGCATCAGATTACAATAGAATGCATCCCATAATCAGTTCACAGTTCCACATGTCCAAAAGGAGTAGGAAGAAGCAAAGCTTATTAAATCCTACCCCTCCATCTGGTACTTTTACAATCAGTAACTGTTACATTTGTTCACTTCCTGCTTTCCTAATATAATTGTATTTTATTTAATTGTATTTTTTTATTTATTTTTAAAAATATTTAATTAAAAAATACATAATTTTTTTTTTAATTTTTGTAATTTTTTTTAAATGGTTTTATTTCATTTGAACATGCATCAGATTACAATTGAGTGCATCACATAATCAGTTCACAGTTCCTGTCAGAACTGTTACATTTGTTCACTTCCTGCTTTCCTAATATAGTTTAATTTTATTAAATTATATTTTTTTAATTTACATTTTTTTTTCAACTTTAAATTTTTTTTTAATGGTTTTATTTCATTTGAACATGCATCAGATTACAATTGAATGCATCCCATAATCAGTTCCCAGTTCCACATGTCCAAAAGGAGTAGGAAGAAGCAAAGCTTATTAAATCCTACCCCTCCATCTGGTACTTTTACAATCAGTAACTGTTACATTTGTTCACTTCCTGCTTTCCATAATAAATTTTTATTTTTATTTTTATTTTTATTTTTATTTTTATTTTTATTTTTATTTTTATTTTTATTTTTATTTTTATTTTTATTTTTATTTTTATTTTTATTTTTATTTTTATTTTTATTTTTATTTTTATTCATAAAAAAATTGGCTGAGTCCTGTTTTTTTTTACTTTATCATGAGATCATCAGTGTCCTCACACGTACGGACCTCAATCTGGAGGGTATACACATCTTATTCTTGTTTTGATACTGAAATGGTCAGTAATTGTCATAAAAAAAATAATAATCATGTCGCCTACTCACATATCATCAACAGTAGTTTTGCGACCCGTCTTACAAATGCCTGGAAAACTGTGCCGCCATGACATCATTAGCGCATACTAAACAAGACACAGCGGAGACTCCTATAAAACTGTACGACTCTTAGTCCACATGGCACACTGACAACTGACCCCATGACAGTAAAAGAGCGGTAACATTTTTCAGGGGCTGTCCCCCCCCCCCCCCCCCTTTGGTTCCGTATAATTCCTGTCAAACACCACGGAGGGAAGAATGCAGCTTAAAGATGGAGCCAAAGTGTCCAAAGTGAGAACAATAACACTCAGGAATTCAAAGCACTTCTCTTATTAAAGTTCCCTCCAAGACTGGAGTGACATCGAAATATGACTTCATTTTTAGCTTCTCTTCTTTCTTTCAGCCTGCGTGTGACCTGAGAGACCCGGGTCTACATAGGATACCACAAACTTGACGGAGAACTTCAAAGGAACGTAGGAAAACATCTGCGAGGCAACACAGATTGGAACTTCATTGTTGGAGAAAAGAATACATCTCTGATGTACGGAAGGGATGCAAAAGATCTGATTCTGATTAAGGCAGGGGTCTCAAACAAGCGGCCCGCGGGCCAAATGTGGCCCGCAGGACACTACTTTGAGGCCCCCGCCTTGATATGAAAGTTTAATGTTTGATATGGATGCTGTATGGTATCATGTACCCAGAAAAAAATTATTACGTTTGATTAATGTTCATGTTAAAGGTTAAATAACTGTTAATAGTTATCCTCCCTATCCGTGTGGAAGTGGTAAGTTTTTGGCTATTTAAGTTGAAAGGAAATAACTTGAAGGCTACCGTTTAGGTCGCTATAGCTCTCTAGTTTGCGAGTTAGCATGTGTCTCGAGACCCTGCAGTTGCGCAATATGTTGTAAATAAAAAAAGTATAAATAAAAAAAGTCGTGTTTTGTCATGTCTACAGGGCTCTAATAATGATTTGTTCATTTTAATCTGAAAAAAATAATTTGTCTACGCACCAACTATATGTGGTTTCTTAAGTTTTTATTATTATTATTATATTTATTTATTACTGATTGATTGATTTTCTTTATTCTTGATTTGTTTATTTATTTTTCATCTTATTTTGTGTAGAAAAATAAAAATTAAGATATTTGAGAACAGTGGAATGTTTTATCAGAGCTTTTATTGTAGAAAATTGGAACCAAAGCGAAGTTTTTTTTAATTTTTTTTGTTTTTAATAAATTCGTTTTTTTTTTTGTTTTGTTTTTGGAAAACCTGATGCGGCCCAGACCCTAGCTCCAGTGGCGCCCAAGTAAATTGAGTTTGAGACCCCTGCTGTATGGTATCATGTACCCAGAAAAAAATTATTACGTTTGATTAATGTTCATGTTAAAGGTTAAATAACTGTTAATAGTTATCCTCCCTATCCGTGTGGAAGTGGTAAGTTTTTGGCTATTTAAGTTGAAAGGAAATAACTTGAAGGCTACCGTTTAGGTCGCTATAGCTCTCTAGTTTGCGAGTTAGCATGTGTCTCGAGACCCTGCAGTTGCACAATATGTTGTAAATAAAAAAAGTATAAATAAAAAAAAGTCGTGTTTTGTCATGTCTACAGGGTTCTAATAATGCTTTGTTCATTTTAATCTGAAAAAAATAATTTGTCTACCCACCAACTATATGTGGTTTCTTAAGTTTTTATTATTTGCCGTTTTATTATTATTATTATATTGATTTATTACGGATTTATTACTATTTTCTTTATTCTTGATTTATTTTTCATCTTATTTTGTGCAGAAAAATAAAAATTAAGATATTTGAGAACAGTGGAATTTTTTCTATCTTTATTTTTCTGTTTTTAATAAAAAAAATTTTTTTTTTTTGAAAACCTGATGCGGCCCAGCCTTGCCCAGACCCTAGCTCCAGTGGCCCCCAGGTAAATTGAGTTTGAGACCCCTGGATTAAGGAATTCAACACAGCTTGACAGCCGATTGACATTAGCGGGTTTAGCTTCAACGCCATTGAGTAAAGACAAAAAAAATATATATATATATATATATACCAAATATGCCACTACTGCTGCTTCCCCCCCCCTCTGAATAACACCCATGACTGTCAAGTTGAGTAAGAGTCTTCACCCACAGCGAGACGTGTCACCACCCACCCAGCTTGTCAACATGCAACCAGCCTGCTGCTCTTTCTCAAACCTACCGCAGTTTGGGTCGGAAAGCAGCTGAATTACGTGTGTTCATTTCCTCAACCGCCGCTTCCTCGTGCCCGCAGGGTGGGTGGCGCACGTTTCATGCTCTCATCTTCATGCTTTCATTCAATTTTATGGAAGCAAAAAAAAAAAAAAAAGCACTTCATTTTTTTTTTTTTTTTTTTTTTTTTTTTTTTTTACAACTCTGGGGATAGTCGGGTTCGGATAATCGCAGTCGTTTCGCAGACCTAATGACAACCGAGTTGGGTAATTATCTTCACTTGCCGGTACTGTTTAAGCCTGTGATAAACGTTCAAAATATCCGCCAATTATAAACATCTGCAGCTGAAAATTAATGGGTGTCACTGACCAACACAGGAAACAATAAACAGGAATTAAGATGAGAAACTGCACTAAAAAAAAGTCCCTTTTTCTGGTACTCCCTGGTTTGGGTAATTAGCCAGATAAAACTAGAATATCAAATAATCTAGTAAATAATAACAATTCATGGCACAGATGACACTAATCTATGCCTACTGATTGTTTATGGTACTGTATACCGGATTTTATGGAATATAAGTCGCACCTTTTTTCATAGGTTGGCCGTTCCTGCGACTTATACTCCGGAGCGACTTATAAATGAAAAAACTGTTTATGTTACATAAACACTGGACACCTTTTTTGTTCATGTTTATTTTTTAAAATAAAAAAATATTTTTTTAAATAAAAAAAATATTTTTTAAATAAAAAAAATATTTAAAAAAATAAACATGAATTAAAATAAATAAAATAAATGCGACTTATACTCCAGTGCGACTTATGTATGTTTTTTTTTTTTTACCTAATTATGCATTTTTGGCATTGTGCGACTTATACTCCAGTGCGACTTATATATGTTTTTTTTAACCTAATTATGCGTTTTTGGCCTTGTGTGACTTATACTCCAGTGTGACCTATGTATGTTTTTTTTTTACCCAATTATGCATTTTCGGCCTTGTGTGACTTATACTCCAGTGCGACTTATGTATGTTTTTTTTTTACCTAATTATGCATTTTTGGCCTTGTGCAACTTATACTCCAATGCGACTTATATATGTTTTTTTAACCTAATTATGCATTTTTGGCCTCATGCGACTTATACTCCCGTGCGACTTATGTATGTTTTTTTCTACCTAATTATGCGTTTTTGGCATTGTGCAACTTATACTCCAGTGCGACTTATGTATGTTTTTTTCTACCTAATTATGCGTTTTTGGCCTTATGTGACTTATACTCCAGTGCGACTTATGTATGTTTTTTTCTACCTAATTATGCATTTTTGGCCTTGTGCGACTTATACTCCAGTGCAACTTATATATGTTTGTTTTTTTACCTAATTATGCATTTTTGGCCTTGTGCGACTTATACTCCAGTGCGACTTATGTATGTTTTTTTTTACCTAATTATGCGTTTTTGGCATGGAGCGACTTATGTATAGTGCAGAAAATACGGTACTTATCTTCTATACTTATCTTCACATGGGACTATACTATATACATGAAACTTAGATATAGTAGTCAGTGTACAGCATGGGAAGCTGTATAGAGTTACTCATTGGTTCATTCATTTTAATGTCATTCTGGATCTAAAATATGTATTTTGTATGGTGACATTAGGATAAAGTTTGACATGAGCACTAATAAATATCATCTTACATATTTTTTTATTCCACTCTGATGTTGGCATCCTTCCCTTGGAATGGATTTAATTTGAGCTTCAGATTTTTTCCCCACATGTTCATGTCAAACCAAATTGAAGGGGAAGGTTTAACAATCGTGATGAAGCGGTATCTGCCCCAAAGTCCATTTGTTTAACATCGATGTACAACTTTTAATAACATTGTCTTACTGTTATGAGCAGCAAGCGGTTGGCTTTGTAAATATCACATGATTGGGGCTGTGAGTGTGTTTGCTATGATTTCCAAGGGTCCCTGAATGCAGCAAAAACCTTTGCCGAAGGAGTTATGTGATGCACCCAAATGCATCATTCCTAAAAAAAAAAGCTGGTTTTGATCTGCTTGTTAAGTATGAAGTGTCCATAATCTGATCGGAATCTTTCCATGGTGTCCCAACCCTAAGAACCACTACCCTCTTCTTAATAGCATCCAGTTATGTGATGCATCCGAATGCACCATTCCTAAAAAAAAAGCTGGTTTCGATCCTGCTTGTTAAGTATGAAGTGTCCATAATCTGACCGGAATCTTTCCATGGTGTCCCAACTCTAAGAACCACTAACCTCTTCTTAATAGCATCCAGTTATGTGATGCATCCGAATGCACCATTCCTAAAAAAAAACGCTGGTTTTGATCCTTCTTGTATAAAGTATGACGTGTCCATAATCTGACCGGAATCTTTCCATGGTCTCCTAACCCTAAGAACCACTACCTTCTTCTTAATAGCATCCAGTTATGTGATGCATCCGAATGCACCATTCCTAAAAAAAAGCTGGTTTTGATCCTGCTTAAGTATGAAGTGTCCATAATCTGACCGGAATCTTTCCATGGTGTCCCAACCCTAAGAACCACTACCCTCTTCTTAATAGCATCCAGTTATGTGATGCATCCGAATGCACCATTCCTAAAAAAAGATGGTTTTGATCCTGCTTGTTAAGTATGAAGTGTCCATAATCTGACCGGAATCTTTCCATGGTGTCCCAACCCTAAGAACCAATACCTTCATCTTAATAGCATCCAGTTATGTGATGCATCCGAATGCACCGTTCCTAAAAAAAAGATGGTTTTAATCCTGCTTGTTAAGTATGAAGTGTCCATAATCTGACCGGAATCTTTCCATGGTGTCCTAACCCTAAGAACCACTACCCTCTTCTTAATAGCATCCAGTTATGTGATGCATCCGAATGCACCATTCCTAAAAAAAAAGCTGGTTTTGATCCTGCTTGTATGAAGAATGAAATGTCCATAATCTGACCGGAATCTTTCCATGGTGTCCCAACCCTAAGAACCACTACCTTCGTCTTAATAGCATCCAGTTATGTGATGGATCCGAATGCACCATTCCTAAAAAAAGCTGGTTTTGATCCTGCTTGTTAAGTATGAAGTGTCCATAATCTGACCGGAATCTTTCCATGGTGTCCTAACCCTAAGAACCAATACCCTCTTCTTAATATAATATGCATTTGTTGAGGCATTCAGGTGCACTCAGGTGTTCATTTTTCCCGAATCATCCCCCACGTTTCCCCCAGTTGAGAAATTGAGTGATGCCAGAAACTCGAATTGGCTTACCTGGTTTAGTTGGACACTTGTGGCACTTGTTCAAACCCCAGGAGGCCCCCACGCTTCCACAGCAATCATCCTGTTTGGTTAGGCCTGGCAGGGGTTTGCCACACTGCAAAAACACACAAAAAAAAAATCTAAGAAACCCGACTTGGCTACACAATTGCACACGTTAATGCATGCCCAGAAAGAGCTATGACAGTATTGGGAATACTGGGACGTTAAGTTTCATGGACAGCTCTAAACCTCCTGGCATTTGGAACGAGAACATTTGGCTAATTAGGAATAAATTCCTTACAGAACTGAGTGAATTTTGGCCAGCAGAGGTTTATAAAAAGGAAAGACATTCTTTTACAGAATTGGTCAATTGGACGGAGGACAACAGTGGAAAAGCTATAATGGAATGCACACAAACATGAATAATAAACACTATTGTGCATAACTTTGCAGCAACATGAGAATTTAATAAAAAAAATATAAATAAAAAAGCACTAAACCCCTGAAGGAATTTAATGCCTTGCAGCAATCCAAAAAAAAAAAAAAAAAAGTGAGAAATCTGTCCAAAACCTCAAAAGATTCCATAATAAAAACAATACAGTAGAACCTTAAAGTCACACAGTTGACAGTAGCTTAAAATTTCTTACAATTTTAAGTAAATTAAATAAAAAAAATTGCAATAACCCAGAAATGTTCATTTTCTACCGATTATATTGCATTATCCTTTGCAGAAAATTCAACTAAACTATCATTAGACAGGCTGCACGGTGTACAAGTGGTTAGCACGCAGGCCTCACAGCTAGGAGACCCGAGTTCAATTCCACCATCTGCCATATCTGTGTGGAGTTTGCGTGTTCTCCCCGTGCATGCGGGTACTCCGGTTTCCTCCCACATTCCAAAAAAACATGCTAGGCTAATTAGCGACTCCAAATTGTCCATAGGTATGAATGTGAGTGTGAATGGTTGTTTGTCTATATGTGCCCTGTGATTGGCTGGCCACCAGTCCAGGGTGTACCCCTCCTGGGATAGGCTCCAGCACCCCCTGTGACACTCCGGAGGAAAATGAATGAATGATTGATTGATTCATGGCTGCACGGTGGACGAGTGGTTAGCGCGCAGGCCTCACAGCCCGGAGACCAGAGTTCAATTCCACCCTTGGACATCTCTGTGTGGAGTTTGCATGTTCTCCCCGTGCATGCGTGGGTTTTTTCCGGGTACTCCGGTTTCCTCCCACATTCCAAAAAAACATGCTAGGTTAATTAGCGACTCCAAATTGTCCATAGGTATGAATGTGAGTGTGAATGGTTGTTTGACTATATGTGCCCTGTGATTGGCTGGCCACCAGTCCAGGGTGTACCCCGCCTCTCGCCACGAAGACAGCTGGGATAGGCTCCAGCACCCCCCACGACCCTCGTGAGGATATGCGGTAGAAAAGGAATGAATGAATAATAGATATCAAGGCTACACGGTATATGAGTGGTTATCACGTTGGCCTCACAGCCAGGAGACCCGAGTTCAATTCCACCCTCTGCCATCTCTGTGTGGAGTTGGCATGTTCTCCCCGTGCATGCGTGGGTTTTTTCCGGGTACTCCGGTTTCCTCCCACATTCCAAAAAAACATGCTAGGTTAATTAGCGACTCCAAATTGTCCATAGGTATGAATGTGAGTGTGAATGGTTGTTTGTCTCTATGTGCCCTGTGATTGGCTGGCCACTAGTGTAGGCGGGTGTACCCAAACGTGCCCACATTGAGGTCTTGAATATGACCACCACATCCACACGCCAACTTAAGACTGAGGACGTGACGGGAACATAAGTTTTGCTTTGAGAACCTACTACACACCACAGAATAAACCACTTGACCTACCTGTCCATCAACCGTCTCCTGAAAGCATCTTCCCACGTGTCCATTCTGATGTGATCTTTCGTGGTCCACGTGGTGTCCGTTGTGTCTCCTGCTGTGCTCCACAGTTGGATCGTGGCCGTTACCGGGCTGAGAACGCTGCTGGACAGAGTGGACCCCCTCCGTGGTGGGTAACCTCTGACCTGGCTGCACACGAGCCACCTGGTGGATGCGGACCTTGGCCTCTGGAGGGTGCTGGATGTGGACGTTGACCAAGGATGGGTGGAGTGACACTGGAAGAAAAGAGTCACAGTTTACGGATTGTCATGAACATATGAATCAATTCCAAATGACCAATCACAGGGCACATATAGACAAACAACCATTCACACTCACATTCATAGCTATGGACAATTTGGAGTCGCTAATTAACCTAGCATGTTTTTTTTGGAATGTGGGAGGAAACCGGAGTACCCGGAGAAAACCCACGCATGCAAACTCCACACAGAGATATTGGAACCGAGGATGGAATTGAACCCGGGTCTCCGAGCTGTGAGCCCTGCACGCTAACCACTCGTCCACCGTGTAGCCTTGATATCTATTATTCATTCATTCTTTTTCTACCGCTTATCCTCACGAGTGTCGCAGGGACGCTGGAGCCTATCCCAGCTGTCTTTTGGGGCGAGAGGCGGGGTACACCCTGGACTGGTGGCCAGCCAATCACAGGGCACATATAGACAAACAACCATTCACACTCACATTCATACCTATGGACAATTTGGAGTCGCTAATTAACCTAGCATGTTTTTTTTGGAATGTGGGAGGAAACCGGAGTACCCGGAGAAAACCCACGCATGCAAACTCCACACAGAGATATTGGAACCGAGGTTGGAATTGAACCTGGGTCTCCTAGCTGTGAGCCCTGCGGGCTAACCACTCGACCACCGTGTAGCCTTGATATCTATTATTCATTCATTCTTTTTCTACCGCTTATCCTCACGAGTGTCTCAGGGAATGCTGGAGCCTATCCCAGCCTATCCCATGTTTTTTTTTTTGGAATGTGGGAGGAAACCGGAGTACCCGGAAAAAACCCACGCATGCACGGGGAGAACATGCAAACTCCATACAGAAATATCGGAACCGAGGGTGGAATTGAACCCGTGTCTCCTAGCTGTGAGGTCTGCGCGCTAACCACACGTCCGCCGTGCAGCCCTTCTTCTCAACTTAAGAGGCCAAAAATGTACCACTTCCGCACAGAATGGGAGATGCTTGAGTTGATGTCTTCATGCAGTGTCAATGTAACATGTATGTATTTAACTTGTATTTCAATATGTTATGACATAGATTAACATGCTGTACACTACATGGCTACAACCAGCGGAGGCGCTGTTGAGCAAGTCTCAGCATATTAGTAGTCTAAGCAATTACCATAAATTACCATAGACCCTGACTAATATGACTTAGCTTTGGGAAGTTGGGAAGTTATTACCCTTCTGTGGAGCATGTAAACAGGAGTCATATTTCCCTTTATTAATTTATTAATTTTTTTTAGATTTTATGCATATTCTCATCAAACTGAGCTGCTGAGGTTTCACGGGAATTACTTGTCGGTTTCAAATTTTAAGTCCAAAAAATCGATTGATCATGCATGTTGATTTGGGCGGGCACCCTTTAGCAATAATAAGAACATGGTGGACCGGGATGATGACGAGGTGGTTGACATGAGCAAGAACCGACTTATGTGGGTTCCAGTATATTTACAAAAACAGCAATAAAGCGATTGATTGTTTTCGTCATCGCATATGAAGGACATTTAGTTAAATGCCCGTCCCACCACAAAGTAAGGGGATCCTCATGGGTAACCCCCCCCCCCCGGCAATGAAAAACACTGTTGACGGTTTGTTTTGTACAATCAAATAAAACCAAAAAAAATCAAAATTACCAGCTTTAAATCAAATCTTTGAAGACTTAAAAACAGACTGAAGGAGGGTAAGAAGATCTTGCAATGTGTCAGAAGAGTTCTTTTATCTTTCTCATTTGAGGGGAAGCATCAAACTTCAGGGAGTGACAGTTTTTTTTTCCCAGAATGCACTGCCATTAATCAAAGTATGACGGAAGAAACAGACCAAAAGCACAGAACATGAAACGCGTCTCCAAAAACATGTCAATATCAAAAACATGTTTTTGATAGCATGCCGTTCACATTTTTAACTTATCTTTTATACATTTTAAGAAATTTTAGTTTTTGTGTTACTACCCCAATCTTCCATAAGTGGGTAAAAAATGACCCGGTCAGGTTGTTTTCTTGAAATATCTTCATAATGAATTTTTTTTATCATTTCATATTCCAGGTATTCCTAAAAAAAAACATGTTTTTGATATCATGCCATTCACATTTTTAACTTACCTTTTATACATTTTAAGAAATTTTAGTTTTTGTGTTACTACCCCAAACCTTCCATAGGTGGGTCAAAAATGACCCGGTCAGGTTGTTTTCTTGAAATATCTTCGTAATGAATTTTTTTTTATCATTTCATATTCCAGGTATTCCTCAAAAAACATGTTTTTGATATCATGCCATTCACATTTTTAACTTATCTTTAATACATTTTAAAAAATTTTAGTTTTTGTGTTACTACCCCAACCTTCCATAAGTGGGTCAAAAATGACCCGGTCAGGTTGTTTTCTTGAAATATCTTCATAATGAATTTTTTTTATCATTTCATATTCCAGGTATTCCTAAAAAAAAACATGTTTTTGATATCATGCCATTCACATTTTTAACTTACCTTTTATACATTTTAAGAAATTTTAGTTTTTGTGTTACTACCCCAAACCTTCCATAGGTGGGTCAAAAATGACCCGGTCAGGTTGTTTTCTTGAAATATCTTCATAATGAATTTTTTTATCATTTCATATTCCAGGTATTCCTAAAAAAAACATGTTTTTGATATGCTGCCGTTCAGATTTTTAACTCACCTTTTATACATTTTAAGAAATTGTAGTTTTTGTGTTACTACCCCAACCTTCCATAAGTGGGTCAAAAATGACCCGGTCAGGTTGTTTTCTTGAAATATCTTCGTAATGAATTTTTTTTATCATTTCATATTCCAGGTATTCCTCAAAAAACATATTTTTGATATCATGCCATTCACATTTTTAAACGTACTTTTTATAAATTTTAAGAAATTTTAGTTTTTGTGTTACTACCCCAACCTTCCATAAGTGGGTAAAAAATGACCCGGTCAGGTTGTTTTCTTGAAATATCTTTGTAATTAAAATTTTTTATCATTTCATATTCCAGGTATTCCTCAAAAAACATATTTTTGATATCATGCCATTCACATTTTTAAACGTACTTTTTATACATTTTAAGAAATTTTAGTTTTTGTGTTACTACCCCAACCTTCCAAAAGTGGGTCAAAAATGACCCGGTCAGGTTGTTTTCTTGAAATATCTTCGTAATTAAAATTTTTTTATCATTTCATATTCCAGGTATTCCTAAAAAAAAAAAAAAAAACATGTTTTTGATATGATGCCGTTCACATTTTTAACTTATCTTTTATACATTTTAAGAAATTTTAGTTTTTGTGTTACTACCCCAACCTTCCATAAGTGGGTCAAAAATGACCCGGTCAGGTTGTTTTCTTGAAATATCTGTCACGGCTCGGCTTGTGAGCTTTGCGGTTCGACCCCCGGATGCAGAGAGCAGGACCAAAAATGCAGGTAAATGTATATTTATTTATGCTATGTAGCAGGATTGCGTACAAGCGTGGCAAAACTCAACATAAGACATAAGACAGTGAACCGACAACGAAGGGAGCGTGCACCTGAACTAAATAGCAATCACCGATTGGGAACAGGTGCAGGAGAAAATGGAAAGAAACGGAAAGCAGGACAGAGCAACAGAGGAAGTGAATACAAAATAAGGGCACGAACGAGGAACAGAGAGGAAAGAGAAAAACTAAGGAAGCTGTCATGAGGGGGTGAAGCCCGATCATGACAGTAGCCCCCCCTCAAGGACGGATTCCAGACGTCCAAAAGGCCAAAGACAAAGAGGGACGGGAGGCAGGGGGACCGGAGGTGGGTTGCTGGCCAGACCTCTCCGGAGGTCGGCCGGGGTGGCAGGGCCACGCAGGAGGACGGCCTGAAGGGTGAGCGGCCCGAAGGGCACTGGGCTCCTCTGGAGGGCGCCCAGGACAGCAGGCCCCATGAGAGCCCTGGATGGACCCCTCTGGGGGGCGGCCAGGGCGGTGGGCCTGGCCGGGGAGGCCGGCCCAACATGGACGAGGTGACGCTGGAGGAGGAGGCGCGGCATCCCGCCGCTGGGGAGGAGGCGCGGCATCCCGCCGCTGGAGAGGAGGAGCGGCATCCCGCCGCTGGAGAGGAGGAGCGGCATCCCGCCGCTGGAGAGGAGGAGCGGCATCCCGCCGCTGGGGAGGAGGCGCGGCATCCCGCCGCTGGGGAGGAGGCGCGGCATCCCGCCGCTGGGGAGGAGGCGCGGCATCCCGCCGCTGGGGAGGAGGCGCGGCATCCCGCCGCTGGGGAGGAGGCGCGGCATCCCGCCGCTGGAGAGGAGGAGCGGCATCCCGCCGCTGGAGAGGAGGAGCGGCATCCCGCCGCTGGAGAGGAGGAGCGGCATCCCGCCGCTGGAGAGGAGGAGCGGCATCCCGCCGCTGGAGAGGAGGAGCGGCATCCCGCCGCTGGAGAGGAGGAGCGGCATCCCGCCGCTGGAGAGGAGGAGCGGCATCCCGCCGCTGGAGAGGAGGAGCGGCATCCCGCCGCTGGAGAGGAGGAGCGGCATCCCGCCGCGGAAGAGTGGACGCCGGAGGAGGAGGAACGAGTCCTGGATCTTGGCTGGACGGTTGTGCTGGAGGTCCGGCAGGCTGTTCCTCTTCGGGCGACCAGGAGAGGGCACCACACTGGACGGACGGGGTGTTATGTGCGTCCTCCGACTCACAGCTGGTCGTAGTAGCCCCCCCTTCCAAAGGCGGATTCCAGACGCCGTATGCCGCTGGATGTAGAACCAGGGACGGGAGGAGGGGGGCCTGGAGGAGGGTCTTTAGTTCCGCCAGCTCAGCTGCCTGGACCAGGTCTACAAGGGACCTCAGGCGGGGTTTGGGCTCTGGAGGGGTCTGGAGTATCAAGCCGCTGGGTTTGAGCGCCAGGGGTTGCTGGGGCTTGAAGCTGCGTGGCTTGGGCACGGGAGGAATCCGGGGGGTCACGCAGCTTGGCACGGGAGCTGGGGTTTGTGAAACCTTGAAGCCGCGTGACTTGGGGACTGGAGGAATCTGGGGAGTCATGCAGCTGGGCACGGGAGCCGGGGTTTGGGAACCCTTGAAGCTGCGTGGCTTTGGGACAGGAGGGATCTGGGCCGTCACGCAGCTTGGCACGGGAGCCGGGGTTTGGGAACCCTTGAAGCTGCGTGGCTTTGGGACAGGAGGGATCTGGGCCGTCACGCAGCTTGGCACGGGAGCCGGGGTTTGGGAACCCTTGAAGCTGCGTGGCTTTGGGACAGGAGGGATCTGGGCCGTCACGCAGCTTGGCATGGGAGCCGGGGTTTGGGAACCCTTGAAGCTGCGCGGCTTGGGCACAGGAGGGGAACATGTGCCGCGCTCCTCTTCGTGTTGCGCGGGCGGCAACGGGAATCCGGAAGAGGGCGGCGTGAAATTGGCGTGCTTACACGGAGTGGGAGCCTTCTTGAGCTTGAGCGTAGGCCGGCACTGTGAAGCAGCGTGAGCGGGGGGGTGCACCCCGGCTTGGCGCGGAGGTGAGGGAGGAGACGGCTTCGTCCGCTGAAGCCTTGCTGGAGCTGGCCGAGACGTGCGTCGGCGTCGTCGTCGGCGGACTGGTGTGTCAATGCCGTGTCCGGGGTACACCCACGCCATGGGGATAAGCGTGCCGTCCGGCCCCCACACCATGTCTTCCAGCTCCTCCGGGGTGAACCTTGCGCACTCCTCCTCCATCGCCTTAAAAATCTGCAGTGTCCAGAAATCCATCTCTGCGAGGTCGTCGTCTGGTCGGTTCATTCTGTCACGGCTCGGCTTGTGAGCTTTGCGGTTCGACCCCCGGATGCAGAGAGCAGGACCAAAAATGCAGGTAAATGTATATTTATTTATGCTATGTAGCAGGATTGCGTACAAGCGTGGCAAAACTCAACATAAGACATAAGACAGTGAACCGACAACGAAGGGAGCGTGCACCTGAACTAAATAGCAATCACCGATTGGGAACAGGTGCAGGAGAAAATGGAAAGAAACGGAAAGCAGGACAGAGCAACAGAGGAAGTGAATACAAAATAAGGGCACGAACGAGGAACAGAGAGGAAAGAGAAAAACTAAGGAAGCTGTCATGAGGGGGTGAAGCCCGATCATGACAATATCTTCATAATGAATTTTTTTTATCATTTCATATTCCAGGTATTCCTAAAAAAAACATGTTTTTGATATCATGCCATTCACATTTTTAACTTACCTTTTATACATTTTAAGAAATTTTAGTTTTTGTGTTACTACCCCAACCTTCCATAAGTGGGTCAAAAATGACCCGGTCAGGTTGTTTTCTTGAAATATCTTCGTAATGAAAATTTTGTTATCATTTCATATTCCAGGTATTCCTCAAAAAACATGTTTTTGATATGATGCCGTTCACAATTTTAACTTATCTTTTATAAATTTTAAGAAATTTTAGTTTTTGTGTTACTACCCCAACCTTCCATAAGTGGGTCAAAAATGACCCGGTCAGGTTGTTTTCTTGAAATATCTTCGTTATGAAAATTTTTTATCATTTCATATTCCAGGTAGTCCTCAAAAAACATGTTTTTGATATGATGCCGTTCACAATTTTAACTTATCTTTTATGAATTTTAATAAATTTTAGTTTTTGTGTTACTACCCCAACCTTCCATAAGTGGGTCAAAAATGACCCGGTCAGGTTGTTTTCTTGAAATATCTTCATAATGAAATTTTTTTTTATCATTTCATATTCCAGGTATTCCTCAAAAAACATGTTTTTGATATCATGCCATTCACATTTTTAAGTTATCTTTTATACATTTTAAGAAATTTTAGTTTTTGTGTTACTACCCCAACCTTCCATAAGTGGGTCAAAAATGACCCGGTCAGGTTGTTTTCTTGAAATATCTTCGTAATGAATTTTTTTTTTATCATTTCATATTCCAGGTATTCCTCAAAAAACATGTTTTTGATATCATGCCGTTCACATTTTTAACTTAACTTTTATAAATTTTAAGAAATTTTAGTTTTTGTGTTACTACCCCAACCTTCCATAAGTGGGTCAAAAATGACCCGGTCAGGTTGTTTTCTTGAAATATCTTTGTAATGAAAAATTGTTATCATTTCATATTCCAGGTATTCCTCAAAAAACATATTTTTGATATCATGCCATTCACATTTTTAAATGTACTTTTTATACATTTTAAGAAATTTTAGTTTTTGTGTTACTACCCCAACCTTCCATAAGTGGGTCAAAAATGACCCGGTCAGGTTGTTTTCTTGAAATATCTTTGTAATGAATTTTTTTTTATCATTTCATATTCCAGGTATTCCTCAAAAAACATGTTTTTGATATGATGCCGTTCACATTTTTAACTTATCTTTTATACATTTTAAGAAATTTTAGTTTTTGTGTTACTACCCAAACCTTCCATAAAAACAGTGACACCAAGACAGATGGAAATGGATGCAGTATCAGAATCAAAGAGAATCAGTTATGAAGCGAGTACTTCAAGGACAACCGATGCTGTTTTGCAGAAGCGTCCACTTACGTTGTTGATTGGACAGCGGTAGAGTGTAGGTGGATTGCAGGGGTGATTTTGCTCCTGAGTTCCGAGAGTCCTTATGAGTGGTGGGTTTGGTATGAGTCTGAGCTGGCAAGTGGCAAAACTTCCCGGTTGAGTTGGTTGGACACCAGCATTGGTCCCGGCCGATGCAACGGCCTCCGTTATGACAAGGGATCTGACAAAAGACTGTAAAGGACGAGAAGAGGGAGTAAAGAGAGGGAATGGCAATAGAAAGACATTTGTAAATATACATTATCGGTATTTTCATATGTAAATATTGGAAATTATAGGTCTTCAAAGTCATCTATTGACTTTGTGGTCAATGAACCTGATCATTATCTTATTTTAAATTTCACCCCTATTGGCATTTATACTGTATTGAAGTCACAAATTATTATTATTTGGGATTTGGTCATTTTAAAAGTGCTGATAATTAGTGAGCACCAGTGCTGGAGCGAATAACGGAATATGAAAATTTAAAAAAATTAAAATTTCCAATGAGCGCCCCAAGCTGCATATCCTTGAAATGAGGTCATAGTCTAGTCCAGGGGTCGGCAACCTTTACTATCAAAAAATTTTTGAAAAATCTTTACCCCCTCGTTCACTAAAGAAAAATAGACTGGAACCGCAAAACACGATTTAAAAACATCTATCTAGATAAAAATATATTTTAAGCTTTCGTAAGTTTTAATTGTTTTTGAAATTTTAACAAGTTTTTGTTAAAATTTACAAATTTTTTTATTTTCGACATTCGGGTGTAAAAAAAATATTTGAGCATTGCAAAGAGAGAATTGCGAGCCTCCAAAAATTTTGATTGACTGCTAGATTTGGAGGGAATTTGGGGGTATCAAAGTAGTTCAGACGAGAAAAAGCAGAGTTGAGTTTTGAGTCTCACAAAAAGTCAAATTTTTTTCCAAAAAAAAAATCATTACAAAAATTTGTATTTTCAACATTTGGGTGTTAAAAAAATATTTGAGCATTGCGAAGAGAGCCACAACAAAGCCCTGGATCCGTGTGTTGCTGACCCCTGGTCTAGTATATGAATTATTTCACTTTCGCTATGGAAAAGGAGTGCAAAGAGAGAAAAAAGCAGCTGTAAACTAATCTTGTTGCATGAAAACTCGGTACTAGCATTGTTCCCGAAATACCTGAACCTACTCTCATCTCAAATTTTAACCTAACCACTTCTAATTGAAAACATCAAAGAGCGAAAAAAAACAATATATATCCATGACAAACAAACAAAACACAAAGGTTATATGATCACATGGCGATGACGAGGCCGCCTGCTTCCCAACATGGTCCGCATTAGACTAGCTATTACGAGATGAAAGAGGATGCTCGTGACGGAGACATGCCGCGCCCTGTCTTGGGAGAAGCGCTAACAGTCTTAACGGGCTTTAAAAGCCAAGCTGGGTCTCAGTGGCATGTAGGGAATGAGCTCCGTGTCACAAGGTATTAGCAACAAGCCAGGAAAGACGAGCAGAGGGAGGGATGGAAGAAGGGCAGGAGACGAACACAAAGACGTCTTTTCTTTTCTGTCTGTTCTGGAAAATCTTGATCCACACCGATATTGTTCGATTACGATTTCTAACTGAAGTTACACAAAGTAGCTTTTAAAATTTTTACATACTTAAAAGCGAGGCGTTCATTTGATCGGTTAAGATCACACTTAACCCTCTCGAGAGTTCTCTCCTCCCACTTTGACACTTGTGTCAATGGGACGGACGGAGGCGCGGGTGCGCCATACAATTGAGTGCATCACATAATCAGTTTGCAGTTCCACATGTCCGAAAGGAGTAGGAAGAAGCAAAGCTTATTAGATCCTACCCTTCCATCTGGTACTTTTACAATCAGTAACTGTTACATTTGTTCACTTCCTGCTTTCCTAATATAATTTCATTTTATTTAATTGTATTTTTTTAATTAG